>NW_027517666.1:5177500-5477500 GCF_048772815.1 Callospermophilus lateralis
AAGAACATGACACAAGACCACAAACTCATAACCACAAACAAAAAGGCACCTCCTTCGCCCAGGTAGGTCTGTGACTATCCGGAGTGTCCTCTGACTTGTGGGCCAATAATGTTCCCCCGAAATGGCCTGTCCTGTCTTAGATATGGTCTCCTTGGCCAACTCCGTGAAGTTGTCAGGAGCCAGCGGTGAGCCTCTACTTGCTTTCTCAGGAAAAGCTCTGCTTCAGAGCTTTCTTGCATTTGGCCTTCCTCACATCTGTAGGTACCAAGAAAGACTGACTCTGTCTTTGTAAATCCAAACAAGTGAGACCACTGGGACTTGGACTGGGACTGGCTATGGGTGCCTGGCATCCTGGATCCCAAGTTCAGAGAGTTCCATCACCAAGGAAGTGTGATGGAACTGTTTTTAGTTCCTCCTTCAGGAACTGAATGAGGTCACTCTCTTGGCAACCACTTTGTCCAAACGTTGCTTCCAAGGTTCCCATGAGATGGAGGCTGGCCCTAATTCCTGTGACACTTTAACAAGTTTGAATTGTATATCAACCATAATCTCCCAGGAACAGATCTACACACAGGCCTGGGTTGGCTTATGTTCTCTGCTTTAAGAATAGAAGCTGATTCAGACACAACCCTTTATCCTGACCAAGCCGTTTGCCATGGAAGATGCCTTTTGCTCTCTCAGGTCCTTCATAGCTGCCTACATATTCTCCAGGGATCATTTCGCCATGGACATTTGAGGTTATCACCAGGTGGAAGATCCATTACATTCCAGTATTATAAGACCAACTCTTTCCCTGCTTTTCTGTAAAGTAAGATTGAGGGAATACTGTATGGTTAGGGTTAATAACAGGTTCGATTTGGGTTAGGAATCATTTTGCTGGGTGAATAATGGTATTGGGAACCTGCGATATTTATAACAATATAGAGGTGAAATGTATGCATGAAAACAGAAATCTAAGTATGATTTGAAGCCCAGAAGGGCATTGGGCCCTTGCTTGGGATACTTAGCATTGAATTAACTTCTGAACAGATGTCTCAGATAAATCGATATACAATGGCATATGACCTTGTACCTTGGATGATTGAATGTAGAAAAGAACATCCAGTCAAAAAGGGATAGTCAGTAGGATTAGAAAGATAGTAGTTAGGATTAGTAAGAAGAGTGCATGTAGAATTTGCAACAAAAGTTCTTTAGCAATAGGTTTTCGGTTAGAGAATGAATTTAAATGTCAGCACATGTGAAGAGTCAGTCACAATGATGAAATTGGGAATATATGTAGGAAATCAGATATAAATAGAGACATTAGGTAATCAGGCAAAGTATATAGTGAGTGATAGGATTAGACATTTTCAACAGGGTTGAGGTTGAATATATTATCTTAGGAAGAAACAAATATGTAGTCACCAATAGGATTTACATTTGAGAGCATTAGGCAACCTGGACATGATATTTTTAGTAATCCATGTTCACTTTCCATTTAGGCTTTGGTACAATCATAAATGTGAACTTTGAATTCTGTGCCCAGAATATTTCTGTGATTAAATATATATATATATATGTAGATCATTTGACATGAGTATTTCTCCACCATTTTTAGGAGCAATATTGACTGACTACTACTGACTGATAGGTATAGATTCTTTATGTGATTTGGCGTCATGAGAAAACCCAAGCACCTCTTCATGGCTTGAAGAACTCATTTGACCCAAAGAGCCACAAGTGATGCTCATTCATTTCCGTTTGAAAACAGCTTTCTTCAGGCTTCACAAAGGGGTGACCTGAGGCAAAGAACTTCCTGATATTCTGGGCAACAGAACAATAGGTAAGCAAATGGCCCAAAGCAGGGTTTCTCCACTGAGACTTTCCTGATCACACTCTCCCAGCTCACGTGTAAAGTTAGATTGAGGGAAAAGTCTATGGTTAGGGTTAATAACATATTCGATTTTGGTTAGGAATCATTCTGAAGGATGAATAATGGTATTGGGAGACTGGGATATTTACAAGAATATATAGGTGAAATACAAGTATGAAAACAGAAATCTAGGTACAATTTGAATCCCAGAAGGGCATTGGGCCCTTGAGTGGGTTACTTAGCTTTGAGTTATGTCCTGCCCAGATGTCTCAGATAAATCGATATTCAATGGCATAGGACCTTGTACCTTGGATGATTGAATGTTGAAGAGAACATCCAATTAAAAAAAGAAAGTCCGTAGGATTAGGAAGATAGTTGCTAGGTTTAGAAACAAGAGTGAGTATAGGATTTGGACAAAAAGTTCTCTAGCAATAGGTTTTCAAGTAGAGAGTGAATGTAAATATCAGCACATGTGCAGCGTCAGTCACAATGAGAACTGGAGAAAATATGTAGGAAAGCAGATGTCAATAGAGACTTTAAGAAATCAGGCAAAGTTTAAAGTGAGGGATAGGATGAGATATTTTCAACAGGCTTGAGATTGAATATATAATCTTAGGAAGAAACAAATATATAGTCAACAATAGGATTTACATTTGAGAGCATTAGGCAAACTGGACATGGATGTTTTTAGTAATGCATGCTCACTTTCCTTTTAGGCTTTGGTACAATCATAAGAGTGACCTTTGTTTTCTGTGTCCAGAATGTTACTGTGATAAAATGTATATGTAGATTAGGTGACATGAGTATTTCTTCCACCATTACTGGGAGCAATATTTTGAAGACGTATAAATTCGTATTGGGGGAACAAAGAGGTGTACCATGTGTCTATGAATATAGAAATAATGCATGAATAGACCATACTGTGAAAAAATAATGTAACTGGTTCCAACTTTAAATAATTGATTTAATTAATATCTGAAAATGTAAAGGAAATCTTAAATTGATATACATACATTCATTATAACCAGTCATAAATCTAACGGTAATATTAGGGTTATGGTTTATCAAGAAGAATGTGTGAGTTTTGCTTCAAAAGTGATTATGGAAATCGAAAATAATGTGTTTGAAAAGAAGTCTCATGAAAAGACCAGTCAAAAAATCTGGAGGAATATATGTGTTCTGAAGCAGGAAGTGATTGAAATTGAAACAAATGCCTATAAATTTGTGAACTTGTGGATGAAATATATATCCTATGATGTGCATAAACTGAGAAAATAGTAATGTACCACTGTTGAATAAAAATGAACCGGAAAATACACATCATGTCCCATAGGAAACTACTTGCATTGATATTAAACTGGGTATTACTGTAGAAATATTAGGATTTGTATGCACCATCCACTGAAGTTATCTTTCAGTACTAGGTAACAAATATGTATTTCAGGTTGATGAATATTTCTGAGAATTATCTTGTGAAAAGTTGATCATAAATCCACATACATGAATATGAATGATTTTAAGGAGTGTATAATAAGACTCATATATTTCATATTTTGAAAAATTTGTAGAGTGTGTATTCCAATCAAAATTCATCATGAAATATATATGTCATCCACAGATGCAAAAATATTTATTTCACTGAAAATGGATTTATGTATAATGTTGTTCTACTAGGAAGCTCACCCATATTTTGAATTTTCAGTTCCAACAATGTTTAGGAGGAGTGATCTCTTCTCATAATTTGTATCTGCCAAGTCAGCCACCTCACAAAAATGTACATGTGATAACAGATAGGATACTCTATGTGCATATAAAAATACATGTGCTGAATAGGCTACAGAGAAATGAGACAGGAATTTGTTGAGAGCCACAGCTGAAGGGGCCCCAGCAAACTTCCAGCTGCCAGCAAATTTCCAGCTGCTGGCTGATTATTGGCTCACAGCGACCTCAGCATCATCTAGCTGATTGGCTCCTCTGTGGTGATGCTCATTGGGCTGTTTCCCTGCCCTTTCAGACCATGGAGCTGCTCCTTGGGAAACTTTTTTGGCTCCACCCAGCCAATCGGCCTCAAGAGCAGTAGGATTGTGGCAGGTGGAGAGGCTTGTGTGTGTGAGAGAGACTTTACAAGGAAGCCAGTAGTGGCAGTTCGGCTCTGAGGGTTTTTCCTGAGGAGTTGTTTTGTTTGCCGTTTGTGGTTCTAAAAATAAAGTTAGTTTTTTTTTTTTTTTTTGACAAGTGGCTCCTGAATCATGCCCAGCCAGACTGCAGCATTTGGTGGCTCACATGGGGAACGACTGAGGGTAAGTGATAAGGTAAACTGCTTGCCCCTGTGGGCAAGGTGAAAGGATGGGTAGCCATTTTAAGATGACTCCTTTGTTTTGCTTCACTTTTGTTTTAAGTTGCCTGTTCCTGGAGATGAGTGGGACGGAAGAAAAACCACTCACATCTGAGAAAAAACTATTTACGTCTGAGGAACAGATAGGTATAAAGGACGGATGCACATGTCAGGAGGATAGAAAGGCTATAATGACTTTTTGTTGTTCCCTTTTTAATTCATTCTGTCTCAGTTTTGTTTGGCGTCATCTTGTTGGGTTGTATTATAATACAAATACGGGATCAGAAATTAGTAAAAAACAAACAGAAAGAGTGTTAAATAAATTGTTAGAGAAAGGAGGCATCTCAGAAATATCAAGGACAGTCAGGGCATTTGTTGATACAATACAAAAATGTAGCCCATGGCTTTTGAAGGAGGAGTCCTTAAATATATCACAATGGAACCATCATGGTGAAGATTTAAAAGGATTAGAAAAGAGCAGCCGAGGGACTATGCCAGTTGGCACATTGCCATTGTGGACGTTCATATCTGGTTTGCTTAGTCCAAAGCCTTCAGTTCAGACAAAGATAGAGGAACCAAGTTTAGAGCATAAAAAGCAATCAGGGGCAAAGTTAAAAAAGGAGACTGCTACTAACACCTTTCTGTCACCAGAGGATGTAAATGTCCAACTAACAAGGCCACCTCCATGTGCTGGGAGGCCCCCAACCCCAACAGTTGATAGTTCGGATCCTGAGACAGGATCTCAAGTATTAACATGCCCTGTATTTGAGGTAGGAGGGCAGCGAATTCACCATGCTTTAAATTTCAAAATAGTGAAGCAGCTAAAAGAGGCTGTAACAACATATGGTCCTCAAGCACACTTCATTGTAAGCTTGGTCGAATCCATTAACACCTTGAACATGACGCCAGCAGATTGGACTAATATGTGTAAAGCTGTGCTAAATGGAGGTCAATACCTATTATGGAAGGTTGCCAATGAGGAATTTTGCAAAGAGATGTCTAGGCGAAATGCAGCAGCTGGTTATCCTCAGAGAAATCTAGATTTGTTGTTAGAAAAGAGACCTTATGAGGATCAGCAACAACAAATTCCATATGATCCTGGCATATACACACAAATTGCTGTAGAGGCAGTTAGGGCATGGAAGACTTTACAAGGACATGGAGGTTTACAAGGTCAATTATCTAAGGTAATACAAGGAGCTAAAGAATCTTACGCTGGATTTGTAGATAGGCTTATTGAAACAGCTACAGAGTTTTTGGAAATACAGAACAAGCAATGCCATTATTAAAACAACTGGCTTATGACCAAGCGAATCATTGCTGCAGAGGTATCATTAGACCATAGAAACATGAAGATTTAAACACATTTATTAAATTTGGTAGAGACATTAATGAACAAGAGCAAGTCGTGGCAGCTGCAATAAAACAGGCTTTAGATGCCAGAGACATTAATGAAAAAGGGCAAATTGTGGCAGCTTTAGTAAAACAGGCTTTAGAAGACAGGCCAAGAACATGCTACAATTGTGAACAAACAGGACTTTTTAAAAGGAATTGCCCCATAGGAGTAGGGTTTAACAAAACTAGGTATCAAAGGACTAGAATACCGGGTATTTGGCCACGATGACGTAGAGGGAGACATTGGGCTAATGAATACCATTCTCAAACCACCATAGAGGGTACTTCATTATCAAAAAAAAAAAAACAAGCACCAGGTGTTTATCCACGATATCATGAAGAAAGGCATCCGGCTCCATTGCCAAAAAATGGACAGGGGGGCCCAATGCTCTGGGGCCCGAAACCGCAAATATATGGAGCACTGGAGGAAACCAGCAACCCCATCAGTGTAGTGCCCACGACACATTGTTCATCAGATCCCTCATCAGACAAACCAGAGGGAGCGCAGGGTTGGACATCTGTGCCTCCGCCAGATCAATACTAACTCCAGAGATGGGAGTTCAAATCATTCCCACAGGGGTGAAACGACCTCTTCCCAAAAGAACAGTAGGCTTATTATTGGGATGCAGCTCTTCTACTCTAAAAGGACTTATGATGAGTCCTGGGGTAATTGATCCCGATTATGAAGGTGAAATAAAAATTATAGCCAGTTCTCCAAAGGGTATATCAGTAATTTCTCCAGGAGATAGAATAGCACAATTACTAATAATACCCAGCCCACATGATAAATTTTACAGTTATGCTGTAGAGAGGGGTTCCAAGGGATTAGGCTCCACAGGTGTAGATTGGGCTATGCTTTCTTTAAATTTATATTCTCGCCCCATGTTAAAACTAAATATTCAAGGACATGAATTCAATGGGCTACTGGATACAGGTGCAGACCTTAGCATCATCTGTCGTCAAGAATGGCCAAAACATTGGCCATTACAACAAGCCACTCAAACGCTTCGAGGCCTAGGAGTGGCGACTAATCTCCATAAAAGTGCAACTGTATTAGATTGGAAGGATCCTGAAGGATGTGAAGGAACTATACAGCCATATGTATTGGAACATCTTCCTGTAAATTTATGGGGATGTGATGTCCTAGATCAATTAGGTTTGACATTAACAAATAACAACAATCAAAATTCACCCACTATTATGGCTAGACAAGATTTTAGGAAAGGAAAAAGATTAGAAAAGCAAGAACAAGGTATAGCAACACCAATACAAAAAGATCAAGGAACAGATAGATATGGGTTGGATTTTCAGAAAGGGCCACTGAGACAATAAATATTACTTGGAAATCAGAAAGACCAGAATGGGTTCCTCAGTGGCCCCTGACTAAAGAAAAGATACAAGTAGACCATGACCTGGTCAAACAACAATTAGCGGAAGGACATATACAACCTTCTGTGTCTCCCCATAATACTCTCATTTTTGTCCTTAAAAAGAAATCTGGTAAATGGAGATTATTGCAAGATTTAAGAGCCATTAATAATGGGATGGTTATTATGGGACCTGCTCAATCAGAGATTCCTCAATTGTGTGCTTTGCCAAAAACTTGGTATGTTTTCGTTGTAGATATTAAAGATCGTTTTATTTTCAATTCCAATTCATCCTGAGGATATTCCAAGTTTTGCATTTACTATACCTGCACTGAATCATGAAGGTCCTGACTAGAGATATGAGTGGAAAGTACTCCCTCAAGGGATGGCTAACAGCCCAACTATGCATCAAATTTATGTTAACAAAGTAATCCAGCCACTTAGAAATCAAATTCCTGAAATACAAATTTTTCACTATATGGATGATGTATTATTAGCACACAAAGTTAAAAACCCATTGCTAGAATGGTATGCCACACTTACAAACGTATTAAAAAATTATAACCTAGAGATAGCAATAGGTAAAATACAATTAAATTTTCCAATTAATTATTTAGTAGCTCTATTATCCTCAACCATGGTCAGTCAACCAAAAATTCAAATACGAGTAGATCAACTCAAATCAATTAATGACTTTCAAGAGTTATTAGGAGACTTAAATTGGATAAGGCCTCATCTAGGTATACCAACAGGAGAGTTGGGACCTTTATTTGATATCCTAAAAGGACCATGAGATCCAAATTCACTCAGAATGTTAACGCCTGAAGCAAGAAAAGCAATAAAAATCATTGAAACATATATGGGAAATATGCTTTTGGATAGAGTTGATATAATTTTGCATTTATTATTTATTGTACTAACAACAAAAAAAATATTTCCACAGGAGTATTTTGGGAAGAAGGTCCATTATTATGGATACATTTATCTTATTCTTCTAACACTATTATTACTTGCTATCCTGAGGCTGAGGGAGAATTAATACTCATAGGAATAAAAGCAGCAAAAAGAGTGTGTGTGGAATTTCACCCAATAAAATTATTACTCCATATACTATGAATCAAATTGATGAATTAGCTAATTAGTTAAATACTTGGGCAATAATCGTGTGTAAATCTAATGTTTCATTTGATAACCACTTACCATCTTATCTTTTATTGTCTTTTTGGTCATCGCATCCTGTAATTTTTTCAAAAATGACAAGAAAACACCTATCATGAATGCTCCAAATATATTCACCGATGGGTTAAATAATGGTACAACAGCAATAGTTACACCTGATTCAACTTTTATATTTTTAGTACCAAAACAATCAGCTCACAAGGTAGAGCTTAGTAGAGTATTACAAGCTTTTGTGATTTTTAAAGATTCTGTATTTAATTTATTTTTCGATAGTCAGTATATAGTTAATGCTATAGTATCCCTTGAAGATGCTGGTAGGATTTCCCCTTTCTCTACTGTTTTCTCTTTGCTTTCCACTATACAAAGTCTAATCTGGGACAGAAAAGATCCATTCTTTATAGGACATATCAGGGCACATACAGGATTGCCTAAAGCCCTTAGTTTGGGCAATGATTTAGCAGATAAAACTACAATTGACATACATACATATTTTCTTTACACTAGAAGAAGCAATAAATTTTCTTAAAAAGTTCCATGTCAATGCTTATACTTTACAAAAGCATTTCAAAAAAACTAAGGAACATCTAGACAAATTATAAAACAATGTCAAAATTGTGTGACCTTTTTACCACAAGTTAATCTTGGAGTCAATTCTAGAGGATTGATACCTAACCATATTTGGCAGATGGACGTCACACACTTGCCAGAATTTGGAAAATTAAAATATTTGCATGTTACAGTTGATATTTGTTCTGGATTTTTAATGGGCTCCCTTCATGCTGGAGAAAAAAACTAAAGATGTTATAGCTCATTGCTTACAAAATTTTGCCACTGTGGGCATTCCAAAACAGTTAAAAACAGATAATGCCCCCGGTTACACTTCTAACTCTTTTAAACAATTTTGCTCATCATTTGGCATTACTCATATAACAGGAATCCCATACAATCCACAGGGACAAGGCATAGTTGAAAGAGCACATCAAACAATAAAAATGTACTTATTAAAGCACAAAGACGGAATTGAGAAGGGGTATATATTCCCCAAAGATAAACTTAAATTAACGCTTTTTACTCTAAACTTTTTAAACTTGGATTCACCAGGACTTAGTGCTGTGGAAAGGCATATGTTTCCAAAAAATGTGCATAAGCCCAAGGTACTTTGGAAGGATATTCTAATAGGACAATGGAAAAGTGTTGACCCAGTAATTGTCTGGAGTCGGGCGTCTGTTTGTGTGTTTCCACAGGAAGAACAGCAGCTGATTTGGATTTTGGAGAGATTAACTAAGTCCTGACCCAGTGATTGTCTTTAGTCAGGGGTCTGTTTGTGTGTTTCCACAGGAAGAACAGCAGGCAATATGGATTCCAGAGAAATTAACTAAAGTGATTTCTATAGACCAAAAAGAAGATGATTTGGCTCAAATTCATAACAGCTGATATCCAAAACTCCAGTTTGGCTATCCTTACATCTGCGACAGAACCAGGATGCTTTTTTCAATATCTATTTTATTATTGCCCTTTCCCACATCATGAAGTTCTATTTTTTATTTTTTTTTTTTAGCTCATACAGACCTAGGTTAATGTTTTGCTGATCAGTTCTATTTTTTGACTATAGAGTTTTTAGACATTCCAATGGTGATTTCACCTGTAAAAAGTTATAAGGCCTTTACTATTATGTTATGTGTTGTATATATTATATTATTTGTGCACACTTGTGTTTTGTGTTTTATGTTTGAATGTACATATATCCATATATCATATATGATGTGCGCTAATGAAAAAATGGATCCAATTTTTTTTTTTATTCACGTGATTTAAATAGTTTAATTTAAATTGGGTAAACAACTGTTGAGGATTGTTTTAATATGTGAACAAAAAAAGGAGTTTAGCAGAACTGTTTGTTGACTTTCACCTTTCCTTTTCATTATATTTAATAATTCTCTTCAATATAATGTAAATTGTTAAGATAATTGGGTTTTTTAGTGCCTTCTGGAATGGTAAGTAATTTTTTCTTTAGCCATTATTGCCAGAATTCAAATCTTCAACCCAGTGCTGGTGAAGACAAAGATAAAACCAATCTACAGCTTCTGCAATAGCCATCACTGAACTGCTTGCAGAACTTTCCTGGAATATATATCACTTGTATGCATTGTGAACTAACATGTATGCATTGTGAACTATCTGTTGGTGCAGCGATTTGTGGTAGTGTTGGGGTAATTTTGCTGATGCTCTCATTGGTGGTACAATTTTTCCAAAAGGAGACATCAATTGGCTTGGTGTATCTTCCCTATTCTCACTTTATAGAGGTCAGGAACCTTACAGAGGAAGGCGAAAGACTTCATCTGCAATGACTGTACTTTCGGCCATTTTGGTCTTGGATGCACACATGGGATCTTTCTTTAGATCCATAAGGGGCTGAGAATTTAATCAACAGCCTCACACCGAGCTAAGAGGCTGATTCAGACACATCCCTTTCCAAAGCAATTAAGCAAAGAGCCACAGGTGATTTCCATTCATTTCCATTTGAAAACTGTTTTCTTCAGGTTTCACAAAGGGGTGGCCTGAGGCAAAGAACTACCTGACATTCAGGGTAACAGAACAATATGTAAGCAAAAGTCCCAAAGCAGGGTTTATCCACTGAGACTTTTCTGGTCACAGTGATCTGAGTTTTCTGAGATTCTCGCCATTCACTTCAGCTATCCAGAACATAGCCATGTCACAGACCTTGGAAGTGATTCATATCTTGGACACAAAACCATGAGCCTCTTCTGGAGAGTGGCCAGAATTCAGGAAGAAAACAGCAACTTAGGAAATTAGCAGGTGTTGCCCATCGATAAGGCAAGCCAAAGTCCATACATAAATCAGGCAGGATGAATGCTGGGAAGCTTTCTACCAGACAGGACACATCCATTGAATCATTCTCTTTTCTAATGTCTACAACCACGGACACAGTGCGATACACAGACATAGAAACAGTCGCCTTGTCAAATGACTTATTAAAAACAGTTCACTACAAACCAAACAAACCACCTTTCCTACATATTCTCAGAATATGAGACAAACCAAAAAACCAAACCCACATAACAAAGGCACCTCCTTCCCTCAAATGGGTCTGTGACTATCCGAAGTGTCCTCTAACTGGTGGGCCACACTATGTTCCCCTGAGATGGCCTGTCCTGTATGAGATTAGGTCTCCTTGGTCAACTCTGTGAACTTGTCAGAAGCCAGGGGTGAGCCTCTACCTGCTTGCTCAGAAAAGGCCCCTCTTGAGAGCTTTCCTGTTATTTGGCCATTCCCACATCAGTAGGTATCAAGAAAGATTGACTCTATCCTTGGAAAATCAAAACAAGTGAGACCACTGAGACTGGGACTTGGACTGGCTCTGGGTGCCTGGCTTACTGGATCTAAGTTCAGAGAGTTTGATCACCACGGAAGTGACGCAAGTCACTTCCTTCAGAAATTGAATGAGTTCACTGCCTTGGCAACCACTTTGTCCTAAGAGTTGACTCCAAGGGTCCCATGAGATGGAGGCTGCCCCTGCTTCCTGTGACACTTTCACAAGTTAGAATGGTATATCAACCATAGGCACACAGGAACAGCTCTCCACACAGGCCTGGTTTGGTCCATCTTCTCTACATTAATAAGAGAGAGGCTGATTCATACATATCCCTACATCCTGACCAGGTTGTTTTCCATGGAAGATGACTTTTGCTCTCTCAGGTCTTTCATAGCTGCCTACAACTTATCCAGGTGTCATTTATGTAGGACATTTGAGGTTCTCAACAGGTGGAAGATCGCCTACATTCCTGTATTGAAATACCAACTCCTTCCCTGCTCTTCTGTAAAGTTAGATTGAGGGAAGAGTGTATGATTAGGGTGAATAACAGGTTCGATTTGGGTGAGGAATCATTCTGAGGGTTGAATAACAGTATTGGGAACCTGCGATATTTACAAGAATATATAGGTGAAATATAAGTATGAAAACAGAAATCTAGTTAAGATTTGAAGCCGAGAAGGGCATGGGAACTTGATTGGGATACTTAGCGTTGAATTACGTTCTGAACAGATGTCTCAGATAAATCGATATACAATGGCATAGGACCATGTACCTTGAATGATTGAATGTAGAAGAGAACATCAAGTCAAAAAGGAATACTCGGTAGGAACAGGAGATAGTAGTTTTAGGAAGAAGAGTGAGTATAGGATCTGGACCAAAAGTTCTTTAGCAATATGGTTTCAGTTGAGAGTGAATGTAAATGTTAGCACATGTGAAGAGTCAGTCACGATGATGAACTGGGGAAAATATGGAGGAAAGCAGATATTAATAGAGACATTAGGAAATCAGGCAAAGTATAAACTGAGTCATAGGACTAGACATTTTCAACAGGGTTGAGTTTGGATATATAATGTTAGAAAGAAACAAATATGTAGTCACCAATAGGATTGACATTTGAGAGCATTAGGCAACCTGGACATGGGTGCATTTAGTAATCCATGCTCATTTTCCATTTAGGCTTTGGTACAATCATAGGAGTGACCTTTGTTTTATGTGTCCAGAATATTACTGTGGTAAAATGTATATGTAGATCAGGTGACATGGGTATTTCTTCCACCATTTCTGGGAGCACTATTTTGAAGAAATATAAATTAGTATTGGGGGTAAAAAGGGTATACCCTGTGTCATAGAATATATTGATAATGCATCAATTGACCATCATGTGAATAAATAATATAACTGGTTCCACTTTAAATAATGGATTGAATTGATATCTGAAAATATATAAGAAATCTAATATTGATATACAGTCATTCATTCCAACGAGTTATACACCTAATGGTAATATTAGGGTTATGGGTTATCATGAAAGGTGTGTGGGTTTTGCTTCAAAAGTGATTACGGAAATCGAAAATAATGTGTTTGGAAAGAAGTCTCATGAAAATATCAGTCAAGAAACATGGAGAAATACATGTGTTCTGAAGCAGGAAGTGACTGAAAGTGAAACAAATGCCTATCAATTTGCTAACTTGTGGATGAAATATGTATACTATGATGTGCATAAACTGAAGAAATAGCAATGTACCAGTGTTGAATAAAAATGAACTTCAAAATACACATCATGTCCCATAGTAATCTACTTGAATTGATGTTAAACAGGGTCAGTTACTGTAGAAATGTTAGGATATGTATGCACCATTCAAAGAAGTTAGTTTTCAGTACTAGGAAACAAGTATGTATTTTAGGTGGATGAGTATTTCTGAGAATAATCTTGTGAAAAGTTGATTATAAATCCACATACATGAATATAAATGAATTTAGGGAGTCTACAATAAGACACATATTTCATATTTTGAAAAATATAGACAGAGTGCATATATATATATATATATATATATATATATGTATATATATATATATATATACATATATATATATATATATATATATACATATATATATACACACACACACACACAGAGAGACATTAAAAATTGCAATATATATGCCAATCGAAATTTATCGTGAAATATATATCATCATCAGATCCAAAAATATTAATTTCACTGAACATGGATTTTTGTATAAGGTTGTTCAAATAGGAAGCTCACCCATGGGTTGTATTTTCAGTTCCAACAGCGTTTACGAGGAGTGGTTATTTCTCACAATTTGTATCTGCCAATCAGCCTCCTCATGAGACTGTATGTGTGATAACCAGGTAGGATTCTATATGTGCATATAAAAACACATGTTCTGAATAAGCTAGAGAGAATGGGAGACAGTAATTTACATATTTGTTAACTTTAAAAACACATGGAAAACTATTTCAATTAAAAATTGACTAGATTTATTACTCCTACCCTATATAATGCAAAAGGCAAGTCCAACTATACACCATGCCTCCTATGAAATGCTTGTATTTCTATTTTGTTTGAGTTATTTTTCTCCATCATATTAGGATTAGTAGTCAGAGTCTATTAGGATATGGGTTAATGTCAGGGATTCAGTATTTCAAATAAATGCTGCACACAAATTTTTGCACTCTCATACAGAAAAATGCCTTGACATTACCCTCGCCTGAAGTAAGACACAATTAGAGGAGAAGAGTTAAAAATTCTGTGAATACATATCTGGAATGGAATACGCTCAGGAGTTCACAACCTTGGAGGTGGTAGAGGAGTTTCCAAAAGTAAGGGACAGGGTAAACACTCAACAAACATGGAGCTCTGCTGGCCTAAAGACTTCTTGAGAAACTGCCTCTGAGGTTGCGCACTTGAAATATAAGTATTTGTCAGGAGCTTCCTTTGTAGTGAGACCATCAAAGCTGGGTGTGCATGTATGTGACCTGGAGGACAAGTTTCTTATTTTCCACTGAACATGAGGCAGCAGTGCTGATTTCTCTCTATGTAGGTTAACAGTGTCCACTGGGGGCTAAGTTTCTCTCTGTGTGGACTGTGAAGCCATTTGGTCATCCTCCACTTTTCGTGGTATTTCTTACTGCTGCACTGGGAGTTTGTTATTTGCTTCACGAAATACAAGTAGTTCACCTGGTACAGTGCTGGAGGGAGTTCTGTCACCTGTGGTGGGTAAGGGTCTGCAAGAGAATGCACCAACCATGCTTCTATCCCACATAGCTTTTCCCTTGACCATAGCATCCTGATTCTGAACATTGCCCTGAAACCTCTCCAAATAACAAGATGCCTTTACATATAAGGGTCTGCTGGCTGCACCATGTCAGTCACAAGCCATTTGGAAGACAATGGAAGATCCCCATGGCCCCACCACAGATGTTTTATCACACACCTGCCCTCCACTGCTCTAGGCCCACTACTCAGAAGGCTCCAACTTACTGGCATCTCTGTTCTACACCATTTGCATGAAACCCAGTGAATCAAGGCACTGTCTGTTATACTCATGATCAGAAACCGGACATCCAAACTTTCTCCAGTGGTACCTGGTCCTGGGAATTTCAAAAATTTCATGGTATTTATCTAGCCATTTTTCAAGGATGAAGTTGGAGGCACTGTGGGTTTCAATTCATTCAGGAACCTTTAAATTTTGAGAAAGCTGATTTCAATGAAATCTCTATAGAACTCTCACAGACAAGGCTTCTCAAAGAGTGGCCAAAAGGTCACATGAAACCATGCCCATTGAGGTCTACAGTGTGAGTTTCATGTGTGTTTTGACTCTCAACTATGGCTGCCAAGTCATTCAGAATAAAATCATGTGATATCCTGGCTGAAATTTCCAATGCTCTGTGGAAAGCCACCCTGGGCCTAGATCTCAGTTTCCAAGGGCAACTCTCATGTGTGGCCTCTTATAATCCCAACACAATTCATGACACCTCTTCTCTGAGTTCAGTTCCAGAACTCAGTGTCTAAGGGGAATCACACCAGAGTTCACACCCAGGTGGACCCAGTCTGTTAGGGTAAAAGAAATTGAAGTTAACGTGTAAAATAGCGGGTGTTGTAAAGTTTCTAAGCTGCAAAGCCTGAGTTAAAATGTAAAGGACCAGGTATTGTTAAGTTCCCATGCTAAACCTAAAACCTGAAATTCCTGTAGCTGTTAGGACAATTCCTTTCACTGCCCATTAAATATTCCCCCTGACCATCCAGTTGTTTAATAATCTAGGACCCTGTGCAGCTTGGCACCTAAGCATATCAGGGCCCAAACCAATCAGTTTGAATGTACCCCCCTCCTTAGGATCGACCTATCACCCCCGCCCGACCTGATTCCACCAATGAATGTGCTAATCAAGTTTGAGAGTTGTTGTTCGATTTTCCGGCTGATCAAGATGATTTCCTCTGATATATATAAAGCCTCTGCCTACCCAAAAAGTGTACTGAAGCACTGCTTAACCTCTTCTCGGGGATCTGGGCCGCTGTTGCTTGTTGAGTGAGCACAGAGCCCCAGCGAACTGAATTGGATACTCAATAAATCCCCATTGCTGTTGCATGAGCCAGTCTCTTGGTAGTCTCTTCCTCCGACGTCTGCTGGAATCTTACAAGTCATCTCTTCCAACTGCCACACAAATGACCACAATTAAAACCAAAACACTCCCACATGGCCCTCATATTCTTCCATATAGACACTCATCATATCCTCTGGCTAAAGGTTTCCATGAGGGGCGCAGCCCAAGACAGTGTCCAAAATAAGCTCCCTTGCCTCTGGTTTGCCTAAAGTCAGGGTGGCCTGTACAACCTTCCTGTGAACCAGGAGTGGTCAAATAGGCCTGCCATTAATACTACTTCGGTTCACCAATTTGAGGCCTACTGACTGTGGGGTTTAGATTCTTTATGTGAATTGGAGTAATCAGAAAACCCAAGCACCTATGGGCTAGCCTCTGCAGGGCTTTTAAGAACTCAATTGACCCAAAGGATCCCTATTCTCACTTGATGGAGGTCAGGAACCTTACAAAGGAAGGTGAGAGACTTTATCCATAATGACTGCTCTTTTGGCCAGTTTGGTTTGAATGCACACATGGGATCATTCTTTAGATCCATCAGGTGCTGATAATCTAAGCCACAGAATCACAAAGGGCCAAAAGGCTGAATCAGACACATCTCCTTCCAAAGAAATTAAGAAAAGAGCCACAGGGGATGTCCATTCATTTCCATTTGAAAACTGTTTTCTTCAGGTTTCAAAAAGAGATGGCCTGAGGCAAAGACCTTGCTGACATTCAGGTCAACAGAACAATAGGTAAGCAAAAGGCCCAAAGCAGGGTTTCTCCAATGAGACTTAAATGGTCACTCTGATATCTGAGTATTCTGAGATGCTCTCCATTCCCTTCAGCTATCCAGTACATGGCCATGTCACAGAGCTTGGAGGTGGTACATATCTTGGAGAGAAAACCATGAGCCTATTCTGGATATTGGCCAGAATTCAGGAAGAAAACAGGAACTTAGAAAGATAGCAGGTGTTGCCCATCGATAAGGAAAGCCTCAGACCATTAATAAATTTGGCAGGATACATGCTGGGATGCGTTCTACTAGACAACACAAATCCATTGATCCATTCTCTTTTCAACTGTATACAACCACGGACACAGTGGGATTCAGAGACATAGAAACACTCACCTTGTCAAATGACTTACTAGAAACAGTTCACTCAAAACCAAACAAACCGCCGCTACTACCTATTCTCAGAACATGAGACAAAACCACAAACACACACACACATACAAAGGCACCTCCTTCCCCCAAGTAGGACTGTGACTATCCAGAGTGTCCTATGACTGGTGGGTCATACTATGTTCCACTGAAATGGCCTGTCCTTTCTCAGATCTGGTCTCCTTGTCCAACTCTGTGAAGTTGTCAGGAGCCAGTGGTGAGCCACTACCTGCTTTCTCAGAAAAGGCCCCTCTTCAGAGCTTTCCTGGCATTTGGCCATCCACACATCAGTAGTTACCAAGAAACTCTGACTCTCTCCTTGGTAAATCAAAAAAATTGAGACCCCTGGGACTGGGACTGTGACTGGCTCTGAGTGCCTGGCTTCCTGGATACCAAGTTCAGACAGTTCCATCACCAAAGAAGTGTGATGAGGTCACTTCCTTCAGGAACTGAATGAGGTCACTATCTTGGCAACCTCTTTGCCTTCACAGTTGCTTCCAAAGGTCCCATGATATGGAGGCTGCCCCTACTTCCTGTGATACTTTCACAGGTTAGAATGGTATATCAACCATAGGCACCTAGGGACAGCTCTCCACATAGGCCTGTTTTGGTCCATCTTATCTATATGAAAAAATGAGAGGCTCATTCAGACACAACCCTTTATCCTGACCAGGTTATTCGCCATGGAAGATGTCTTTTGCTCTCTCAGGTCCTTCATAGCTGCCTACATCTTCTCCATGGATCATTTCTGCATGGGCCTTTTAGGTTCTCAGCAGGTGGAGAATCCCCTACATGCATGTATTTTGAGACCAACTCTGTCCCTGCTCTTCTGAAAAGTTAGATTGAGGGATCAGTGTATGGTTAAGGTTAATAACATGTTTGATTTGGGTTAGGAATCATTCCGCTCAATTAATAATGGTATTGGGAACCTGTGACATTTTTAAGAATATATAGGTGAAATATAAGTATGAAAACAGAAATCTAGGTAAAATTTGAAGCCCAGAAGGGCATTGGGCCTTTGATTGGGATACTTAGCATTGAATTATGTTATGCACAGATGTCTCAGATAAATCGATATACAATGAAATAGGACCTTGTACCTTGGATGATTGAATGTAGAAGAGAACATCCAATCAAACAGGGATAGTCTGGAGGATCAGGAAGATAGTCGGTAGGTGTTGAAATGAGGGCGAGTATAGACTTTGGACCAAAAGTTCTTTAACAATAGGGTTTCGGTTAGAGAGTGAATGTCAATATCAGCACATGTGTAGGGTCACTCACAATGATGAACTGGGGAAAATATGTAGCAAAGCAGATATCAATATAGACATTAGGAAATCAGGTATAGTACAAAGTGAGTGATAATATTAGACATTTTCAACAGGGTTGAACTCGACTGTATAATCTTAGGGAAAAATAAATATGGAGTCACAAATAGATTGACATTTGAGAGCATTAGGCAATTTAGACATAGATGTTTTAGTAATCCATGGTCAATTTCCATTTAGGCTTTGGTACAATCATAAAGGTGAACTTTGCATTTTGTGTCCAGATTATTACAGTGATAAAATGTATATGTAGATCAGGTGGAGTATTTCTTCCACTGTTTCTGGGAGCAATATTTTGAAGATGCATAAATTAGTATTGGGGTTACAAATGGGTGTACCATGTGTTTATGAATATTGAGATAATGCATGAAGAGACCATACTGAGAATTAAAAATATAACTGGTTCCAACTTTAAATAATGGAATGAATTGATATCTGAAAATATACATGAAATCTTATATTGATACACATACATTCATTACAACCATTTATACGTCTAATGGAAATATTAGGGTTATGGATAATCATGAAAATTGTGTATATTTTGCTTCAAAAATCATTATGAAAATCAAAAATAATGTGTTTGGAAAGAAGTTTCATGATAAGACCAGTCAAGTAACCTGCAGGAATACGTGTGTTCTGAAGCAGGAAGTGATTGAAAGTGAAACAAATACCTGTAAATTTGATAACTTTTGGATTAAATATATATCCTATGATGTGCAAAAAAAGAAGAAATAGTAATTTACCAGTGTTGAATAGGAATAAACGTCAAAATACATAACATGTCCCATAGGAATCAACTTGCTTTGATATTAAACTGGGTCAGTTGCTATAAAAATATTAGGATTTGTGTGCACCGTTCACTGAAGTTAGCTTTCAGTACTAGGTAACAAATATGAATTTCAGGTGGATGAATATTTCTGGAATAATCTTCTGAAAAGTTGATTATAAATCCAAGTACATGAACATGAATAAATTTATGGAGTGTATAAAAGACACATATATTTCATGTTTTGAAGAACCTGGAGAATATATATATATATATATATATACAAAAAACACACACAGAGACATTAAAAACTGGCAATATATATGCCAATAGAAATTCATCATGAAATATATATCATCCATTGAAGCAAAAATATTTATTTTACTAAACATGGATTTAAGTAAAATGTTGTTCAACTAGGAAGCTTACCCATAGGTTGAATTTTCAGTTCCAACAGTGTTTAGGAGGAGTGATCTCTTCTCACAATTTGTATCTGCCATGTCATCCACTTCACAAAAATATAAGTGTGATACCAGGTAGGATTCAATATGTGCATTAAAAATACATGTTCTGAATAGGCTTCAGAGAAAGGGAAACAAGAATTCACATATTTGTTAACTTTAAAAACACATGGAGAACTTTTTCATTTAAAAATTGACTAGATTTGTAACACCTACCCTTTATCATGCAAAAGGCAAGTCCAACTATACAACAGGCCTCCTCTGAACTGGTTGTATTTCTATTTTGTTTGGGTTATTTTTCTCCATCATATTAGGATTAGTAGTGAGAGTCTAGTAGGGTATGGGTAAGTGTCAGGGATTCAGAATTTCGAATGGAAAATAGGAAAATTAATCTCATGTGTATTCAAATATGTGCTACGCAAAAATCTCCCCACTCTGATCCAGAACAATGCCTTGACATTTCCTTCACCACAAGTTAGACACAATTAGAGGAGAAGAGTTAGAAAATTTGTGAATACATATCCAGAATGGAAAATGCTCAGGAGTTCACAACCTTGGAGTTGGGAGAGGAGTATCCAAAAGTAAGGGATAGGGTAAACACTCCACAAACATGAAGTTCTTTTGGCCTAAAGACTTCTTGACAAACTGCCTCTGAGTTTGGGCACTTAAAGTATATGTTGTTGTCAGGAGATTTAGCTTCCTTTGTAGTGAGACCATCAAATCTGGAATGGCATCTATGTGACCTGGAGGACATGGTTTCTTGTTTTCCAATGAACATTAGGCAGCAGTGATGAATTCTATCTTTGTCGGCAAACTTTGGCCACCTGGGTCTAAGTGTCTGCCCGCGTGGACTGTGAAGTCATTTGGTCATCCTCCACTTTTTGTGGTGTTTCTGGCTGCTGCACTCGTAGTTTGGTGTTGCTTCAAAAAATACAAGGAGTTCATCAGGGACACAGTGCTGGAGGGAGTTCTGTCAGGTGTGGTGGGTCAGGGTTTACAGGAGAATGCACCAACCAGGCTTCTATCCCACATAGCTTGCCCACTTGACAAGAGCAACCTGATTCTGAACATTGCCCTGAAACCCCTCTATATAATAAGATGCCTTTACATATAAGGGTCTGCTGGCAGCAGCATGTCAGTCACAAGCCATTTGGAAGTCAATGACATATTCACATGGCCCCACCACAGATGTTTATCACACACCTTCACACCACAGCTCTAGGCCCACTACTCAGCAGGCTCCAACTTACAGGCATCTCTGTTCTACTCCATTTTCATGAAACCCAGTCAATCAAGGCATTGTCTGGTACACTCATGATCATGAACCAGATATCCAAAGGTTCTCCAGTGCCACCTGGTCATGGGAATTTCAAAACTTGCATGGTATTTATCTAGCCATTTTTCAAAAATGAATTTGAGACACTCTGGGTTTCAATTAATTCAGGAACCATTAAATGGTGAGGAAGCTCATTTCAATGAAAGCTCTAGAGAACTCTCATAGGCAAGGCTACAGAAACAGAGGCCAAATGGTAACATAAGCAAGGCCCATTGAGGTCTACAATGTTAGGTCCATGTGTGTTTTGACTCTCATCGATGGCTGCCAAGTCTTTCAGAAAAAAATCATGTGATATCCTTGCAAAGATTCCCAGTTTTCTGTGCAAAGCCACCCTGGGCCTAGATCACAGATACCAAGAGCGAATCTCATGCGTGGCCTCCTAAAATCTCAAAACAATTCATGGCAATACTTCACTGAGGTCAGTTCCAGAAAGCAGTCTCTAAGTGGAATCACACAAGAGTTCAAGCCCAGGTGAACACAGTTATCTCTTCCAACTGACACACAAATGACCACAATTAAAACCAAAACACTTCGACATGGCCCTCATTTTCTTCCATATAGACACTCATCATAACCTCTGGCTGGAGGTTTTCATGAGGAGTGCAGTCCAAGACAGTGTCCAAAGTAAGCTCCCTTGCCACTCATTTGCTAAAGTCAGGGTGGCCTGGACATACTTTCTGTGAACGAGGCGTGATGAAATAGGCATGCTGTGAAGACTACACCGCTTCTCTACTTTGAGGCCAACTGACTCAGAGGTTAAGATTCTTTATGTGAATTGGAGTCATGAGAAAACCCAAGCACCTCTGCAGGGCTTTGGAGAACTCCTCTGACCCAAAGGATCCCTATTGATGGAACTCAGGAACCTCACAGAGGAAGGCGAGACGTCATCCACAAGGACTGCTCTTTTGGCCATTTTGGTTTTGGATGCACACATGGGATCTTTCTTTAGATCCATCAGGTGCTGAGAATCTATGCCACAGCCTCACACAGGGCCAAGAGGCTAAATCACACACATCCCTTTCCAAAGCAATAAAGCAAAGGGCCACAGGTGATGCCCATTCATTTCCATTTGAAAACTGTTTTCCTCAGGCTTAACAAAGGGGTGGCCTGAGGCAAAGAACTTCTTGAAATTAAGGGCAACAGAACATTATGTAAGCAAAAGGCCCAAAGCAGGGTTTCTCCACTGATACTTTACTGGTTACACTGATATCTGAGTTTTCTGAGATGCTCGCCATTCCCTGCAGATATCCAGTACATGGCCATGTCACAGAGCTTGGAGGTGGTACATATCTTGGACAAAAAAACATGAGCCAATTCTGGAGATTGGAAAGAATTCAGGAAGAAAATTGGTAATTAGGAAGATAGTAGGTGTTGCCCATCCTTAAGGAAAGCCGCAACCCATTCATAAATTGGGCAGGTTGAATGCTGGGAAGCTTTCTACTAGACAGGACAAATACACTGATGCATTCTCGTTTCTAATGTATACAACCACGGACACAGTGGAATACACAGACATAGAAACACTCGCCTTGTCAAACGACTTACTAGAAACAGTACACTCCAAAAAAAAAAAAAAAAAAAAACTCACCGCCTTTCCTACCTATTCTCAGAAGATGAGACAAAATCATAAACCCACAACCACACCCACAAAGTCACCTCCTTCCCCCAAGTAGGTCTGTGACTCTACGGAGTGTCCTCTGACTGGTGGGCCATACAATGTTCCCCCGAAATGTCCTGTCCTGTCTCAGATCTGGTCTACTTGGCCAACTCTTTTAAGTTGTCAGAAGGGAATTTTGAGCCACTACCTGCTTTCTCAGGAAAGGCCCCTCTTCAGAGCTCTCCTTGCTTTTGGCATCATAATATCAGTAGGAACAAAGAAAGACTGACTCTGTCTTTGGTAAATCCAAGCAAGTGAGCCCACTGGGACTGGGACTGGGACTGGCTCTGTGTGCCTGGCTTCCAGGATCCCAAGTTCAGAGAGATCCATCACGAAGGAAGTGAGGTGAGGTCACTTCCTTCAGGAACTGAATGAATTCACTGTCTTGTAAACCATTTTGTCCTAATAGTTGCTTCCAAGGGTCCCATTAGATGGAGGCTTCCCCTACTTCCTCTGAAACGTTCACAAGTTAGAATGGTATGTCAACCTTAGGAACCCGGGAATAGCTATCCACACAGGCCTGGTTTGGTCCTTCTCCTCTACATTAAGAAGAGAGAGGCTGATTCAGACACATCCCTTCATCCTGACCAGGGTGTTTGACATGGAAGATGACTTTTGCTCTCTCAGGTCCTTCATAGATGACTATATCTTCTCCAGGGTTCATTTCTACATGGATCTTTGAAGTTCTCAGCAGGTGGAAGATCCCCTACATTCCTGTATTGTAAGACCAACTCTGTCCCTGCTTTTCATTAAATTTAGATTGAGGGAACAGTGTATTCTTAGGGTTAATAAAATGTTTGAATTGGGTTAGGAATCATTCTGCAGGATGAATAATGGTATTGGGAACCTGCGATATTTATAAAAATATAGAGGTTAAATATATGAATAAAAACAGAAATCTAGGTAATTTTGAAGCCTAGAGGCCATTGGGCCCTTCATTGGGATACTTAACTTTGATTTACATTGTGCACAGATGTCTCAGAAAAATAGATATATAATGGCATAGAACCTTGTACCTTGGATGATTGAATGTCGAAGAGAACATCCAGTCAAAAACGGATAGTCGGTAGGATTAGGTAGATAGTAGGTTTAGGAAGAAGTGTCAATATAGGATTTGGAATATATGTTCTATCGCAATAGTGTTTTGGTTAGAGAGTGAAAGTAAACATAACTTCATGTGAAGGGTCAGTCACAATGATGAACTGGGGAAAATATGTAGGAAACCACATATCAATAGAGACATAATGAAATCAGGCAAAGTATAAAGTGAGTGATATGATTAGGCATTTTCAACAGGGTAGAGTTTGAATATATAATCTTTGGAAGAAACAAATATGTAGTCACCAACAGGATTGATAATTGAGAGGATTAGGCAACATGTACAGGAATGTTTTTAGTAATCCATGTTCACTTTCCATTCAGACTCCGGTACAATCATAAGTGTGACATTTACTTTTTGTGTCCCGAATATTACTGTGATAAAATGTGTATGTAGATCTGGTGACATGAGTATTTCTTACACCATTTCTGGCAGTAATATTTAGAAGACATATACATAAGTATTGGTTGTACAAAGAGGTGTGCCCTGTGTCTATGAATATAGAGATAATGCATGAATTGACCACACTGTGAATAAATAATATAGCTGATTCCACTTTAAATAATGGATGGAATTGATATCTGAAAATATTTAACATATCTTATATTGATATAAAATCATTCATTCCAACCAGTTATACATCTATTGTTAATATTAGTGTTATTGTTTATCATGAACGGTGTCTGAGTTTCGCTTCAAAAATGATTATGAAAATTGAAAATAATGTGTTTTGTAAAGAAGTCTCATGAAAAGACCAGTCAAGAAATATGGATGAATACATGTGTTCTGAAGAAGGAATTGATTGAAAGTGAAACAAATGCCTATAAATTTGCGAAACTGTGGATGAAAAATATATCCTATGGTGTGCATAAACTGAAGAAATCATAATGTACCAGTGTTGAATAAAAATGAACGTCAAAACACACAGCATGTCCCATTGGAATCTACTCGCATTGATGTTAAACTGGGTCAGTTACTGTAGAAATATTAGGATTTGTATGCAACATTCACTGAAGTTAGTTTTCACTAGTAGGAAAAAATATGTATTTCAGGTGGATGAATATTTCTGAGAATAATCATGTGAAAATGTGATTATAAATCCACATACATGAATATGAATGAATTTAGGAAGTGTGTAATAAGACACATATATTTCATATTTTGAAAAATCTGGAGACTGTATATATATATATATATATATTTATATATATATATATACACACACACACACGGACATTAAAAAGTAGCAATATATATGCCAATCGAAATTCACCATGAAATATAAATCATCCACAGATGCAAAAATATTCATTTTACTGAACATGGATTTATGTATAATGTTGTTCATCTAGGAAGCTCACCCATAGGTTTAATTTTCTGTTCCAACAGTGTTTAGGAGCTGTGATGTCTTCTCGCAATTTGTATCTGCCAAGTAAGCCACCTCACAAGATTGTACGAGTGGTACCAGGTAGGATTCTGTATGTGCATATAAAAATACATGTGCTGAATATGCTACGGAGAAAGGGAGACACGAATTCATACATTTGTTTACTTTAAAAACACATGGAGAACTCTTTCAATAAAAAAATTAACTAGTTTATACCTTCTACCCAATATAATGCAAAAGACAATTCCAACTACACACCATGCCTTCTCTGAACTGCTTGTATTTCTATTCCGTTTGGTTTATTTTACTCCACCATATTAGGATTAGTAGTCAGAGTCTAATAGGGTATATGTTAGTGTCAGGGATTTAGTATTCTGAATGGAAAATTGGAAAATGAATCCAATGTGTATGCAAATATGTGCTACACAAAATTTTTCCCACTCTCATCCAGAACAATGCCTTGACAATACTTTCACCCCAAGTAAGACACAATTAGGGAAAAAGAGTTAGGAATTCTGAGAATACAAATCTGGAATGGAATATGATCAGGAGTTCACAAACTTGGAGGTGGTAGAGGAGTTTCCAAAAGTAAGGGACAGGGTCAAAACTCTCCATATAACAAGATGCCTTTACAAATAAGGGTCTGCTGGCTGCATCCTGTCAGTCACAAGGCATTTGGAAGCCAATGGCAGATCGAAATGGCCCCAGCGCATATTTTGTGTCACACACCTGCCCAACATTGCTCTAGGCCCACTGCTCAGCAGGCTCCAACTTACTGGCATATCTGATCTACACCATTTTCATGAAACCCAGTCAATCAAGGCACCGTCTGGTATACTCATGATCAGCAACAGGACATCCAAAGTTTCTCCAGTGCCACCTGGTCATGGGAATTTCAAAAATTTCATGGTATTTATCTAGCCATTTTTCAAGGATGAAGTTGGAGGCACTATGGGTTTCAATTAATTCTGGAACCATTAAATGGTGAGGAAGCTCATTTCAATGAATGCTCTGAAGAACTCTCACAGGCAAGTCTTCCCAAAGAGTGGCCAAAAGGTCACATGAAGCCAGACCCATTGAGGTCTACAATGTGAGTTCCATGTGTGTTTTGACTCTCAACTATGGCTGCCAAGTGTTTAAAAATAAAATCATGTTATATCCTGGCTGAGATTCCCAGTTCTCTGTGGAAATCCACACTGGCCTTAGATCTCAGTTTCCAAGGGTCACTCTCATGCGTGGCCTAATAAAATCCCGACAAAATTCATGGCAATACTGCTCTGAGGTCAGTTCCAGAACTCAGTCTCTAATGGGAGTCACACCAGAGTTCAAGCCCAGGTGGACCCAGTCATCTCTTCCAACCACGATACAAATGTCCACAATTAAAACCAAAACACTCCCACATGGCCCTCATCTTCTTCCATATAGACACTAATCATTACCTCTGGTAGCAGGTTTCCATGAGGGGCGCAGCCCACAACAGTGTCCAAAATAAGCTCCCTTTTTCCCTCATTTTCCTAAAGTCTGTGTGGCCTAGACACCCTTCCTGTTAACCAAGAGTGATCAAATAGGCATGCCGTTAATGCTGCTTTGCTTCTCCAATTTGAGGCCTAATTACTGTGCGGTTTAGAGTCTTTATGTGAATTGGAATCATGAGAAAACCCATGCACCTATAGGCTAGCCTCTACAGGGCTTTAAATATCTCATTTGACCCAAAGTATCACTATTCTCACTTAATGGAGGTCAGGAACTTTACATAGGAAGGCGAGAGACTTCATCTACAATATCTGCTCTTTTAGCCATTTTTGTATTGGATGCACACATGAGATATTTCTTTGGATCCATCTAGTGCTGAGAATCTAAGCCACAGCCTCACACAGTGCCAAGAGGCTGATTCAGACACATCCCTTTCCAAAGCAATTAAGCACAGAGCCACAGGTGATGCCCATTCATTTCAATTTGAGAACTCTTTTCTTCAGGCTTCACAAAGGGGAGGCCTGAGGCAGAGACCTTCCTGACATTCAGGGCAATAAAACAATAGGTAAGCAAAAGGCACAAAGCAGGCTTTCTCCACTGAGACTTTACTGGTCATACTGATATCTGAGTTTTCTAAGAAGCTCGTCATTCCCTTCAGGTATCCAGTACATGTCCATGTCACAGAGCTTGGAGGTGGTACATATCTTGGGCACAAAATCATGAGCCTATCCTTTAGAGAGGCCAGAATTCAGGAAGAAAACAGGAACTTTGGAGGATAGCAGATGTTGCCCATCCATAAGTCAAGCAGCAGTCCATTCATAAATTGGGCAGTATGAAGGCTGGCAAGCTTTCTACTAGACAGGACACATCCATTGATGCATTCTCTCTTCTTATGTCTACAACCACGAACACCGTTTTATATACAGACATAAAAACACTCGCCTTGTCAAAGTACTTACCAGAAAGAGTTCACTCAATCCAAAAAACCGCCTTTGATACCTATTCTCAGAACAAGTGAAAACCACAAACCTACACCTATAGCCATAAAGGCACCTCCTTTCCCTAAGTAATTCTGAGACTATTTGGAGTGTCCTCTGACTAGTGGGCCACAGAATGTTCCCTTTAAATGGCATGTTCTCTCTCAGATCGGTCCTCCTTAGCCAACTCTGTAAAGTTGTCAGGAGCCAGCATTGAGCAACTACCTTTTTCTCAGGAAAGGCCCCTCTTCAGAGCTCTCTTGGCATTTTGCCATCCTCACATCAGTAGGTACCAAGAAAGACTGACTCTGTCTTTGGTAAATCCAAACAAGTGAGACCACTGGGACTGGGACTGGGACTGGCTCTGTGTGCCTGGCTTCCTGGATGCCAAGTTCAGATAGTTCCATCAACAAGGAAGTGAGGTGAGGTCAATTCCTTCAGGAACTGAATGAGGTCACTGCCTTGGCAACCACTTTGTCCTAACATTTGCTTCCAAGGGTCCCATGAGATGCAGGCTGCCCCTACTACCTGTGACAGTTTCACAAGTTAGAATGGTATATCAACCACAGGCACCCGGGAACAACTCTCTAAACAGGCCTGGTTTGGTCCATCTTCTCTACATTAAAATTTGAGAGCCTGATTCAGACACAACCCTTCATACTGACCAGGTTGTTTTCCATGGAAGATGACTTTTGCTCTCTCAGGTCCTTCATAGCTGCCTACATCTTCTCCAGTGATCATATCTGCATGGATCTTTGAGGTTCTCAGCAGATGAACAATCCCCTACATTCCTGTATTGTAATACGAACTCTGTGCCTGCTCTTCTGTAAAGTTAGATTGAGGGAAGAGTGTATGGTTATGTTTAATAACATGTTTGATATGGGTTAGGAATTATTCTGCTGGATGAATAATGGTATTGGGAACCTGAGATATTTATAAGAATATAGAGTTGGAATATTGTAATGGTCGGGCAGGCATAGGAGGAAGAGACCACCAAGAGACTGTCTCATGCAACAACAAAGGGTTTATTGAGGGTCCAGCATGCTGGGGCTCAGAGCTCACTTGAATAGAGCAGAGAGTCCTGAGAACAGCTTAAACAGAGCTTATATAGTTTCCTTGGAGAGGGCAGGGAGGGAAATTTATTGATGCTTCAGGGAGAGTGGGCAGTTTGCTTTCAACGGGATGATGGAGTACATTCTGCAGTTTGGCAGTTGGGGACAGCACATTCTGGGAACAAGATTAGCAAACAGTTCTCAAGATTTCAACAGTGTTTTATTAAGCATACAGAAAAATAGGAAGTGACAAGTACCTATTTTATTAACTTTTTATTCCCCAATTCTTCTTCTGGTTACTTTTAATCATGAAAGTGATCATTGAAGGGTGTCACATTTTATGTTTCCTAGTGGGGTATATTGTTGTCTGATTACCATAAGTTTAAATTGTCCAATTTGAGCTTCGAGAAAGGAAACTACATGGTTGAGCCAACAGGGTCCTACAGTTAGCAATAATATGAGGATTATTAATGGACAGGCCTGGGCTGATGAAAGCATAGTTAACCAGAGGGACTGTGTGAACCAAGACTCAAACCACCCTGTTTGGGCCTCTCTCTCTCGTTGACACTCTTAAAGGCATTTTCTTAATATACTCATAGGTTCTTATACAACTCCAGTATGGTCGGCATAAAAACAACCTTCTTCCCTCAATGCAGCACAAAGTCCCCCTTCTCTCATGAAGAGAAGGTTTAACCCTCGCCTGTTCTGTAAAACAACTTCAGAGAGAGAGGTTAAACATTCCTGTAAAGCTGTGATGGAGGTTTTATTGTCTTTAATTTTTGGTCTATTGCTGCTTCTAATTGGGTCATTTGTTGTGTCCCATGGACTAGGGTTCCTGTGCTCACTCCTGCAGCAACTCCTATTCCTAATAGGATGGCTAAAGTGAGAGATACAGGTTCCCGGTGGAAACAGGTTGTATGCCCTCCGATTTGATCTTTAAATGAACAAGCATCATCCTAGAACACTCTGGGAAACATCTGCACCATTACATAATTAATCACATCTGTTGACCATTTCATGAAAACATAAACAATGTTTAAGTATATAGAATTATACTGTTGTAGGTACGGAAAAGGAAAGGAATCTAAGATAGCACCGAAGACAGGGAAACAGCCCTATTTGGTTGCAAACGGATTTAGAGGGTATTGCTTCTGTTGTAATCAATTAATCTTCTGAACCCCAAGTTTAGGTAGTTTCAGAATTTGTACCCAACATGTAAGGGAAGGGGCTCAGAAGTTCACAGTCTGCAGAAGTTCACAAAAAGCAGTTTTTGTTTCTGTTATTTTTTCCTCTGTTCTCGGCAAGTTAACTTTTCAAGGACACTTGGGACAGGGAGAGCTTTTTTTTTTCCTCTTTTTTTTCTCCCTGCCAGCTGTTACCATGGAGCCTAGTTGGTAACTTCTTTACTTAGAATTGTAGCCATCTCTGTGAATCCCCAGCTCAAGGCCAGAGGCCTTGTTCACTTATTTTGTGAAAAACTCGTAAGGGGGTGTCTAGCTTAGGAGTGCTGATTTTTCCAGCCACTGGCCAAGTAGAACAGGGCGACATGAAAACACGGAGTTTATCTACATTGAATTCTTTTATAGGGACTCTTTTGCTGAAAGTCCTAAAGTCAGCAATGGTGAAGACTTCTGGAGAAGGTCATATAAGACTTTTCTGTGGGCCTGGTGAAGAGGGGCAAGACGTGGAAAGCAAGGCTGAGAGCAGCTCCGTTTATCTGAGAATTAGGAAGGAGAGATGTAAAAGAATATTGGGAAAGGGGTTTGTGAGTTTCCTGGCAACAAAAACTTGAGCAGTAGAACAGGTAGAGCAGAGCGGACGACAGGAGTGAGTATCCCAAAAAGCCTGTGAGGGACTTTAAATTCTTAGTCACCTGTTTTCAGTGATGACAAGGCAACTTTAAAGGTCACTTTCATTACATCTTGGATAGTGGTCTGAGGGATCTCCTCAGCTGGTTTGAGCTTTGGGTTAGCTGGTAAGAGGACCTGATGGGACCTGCTCTGGGCACTTACTGGAGAAAAGAGGACTGAGTGGGTGGAGGGGTACCTCAGTACCTGATACCTCAGCAAGGGCGCAATGGTCTGAGAACCGGCCGAGGTTTGGTTTTTTGATCTAGTAAATGGAGGGGAGAAATCAGGTTGCTGAGGTGGGAGTGAAAGCAGAGAGTCTGGAGCAGAAGGCTGAGGGTTAGGATCTATTGGAGAAGCATAGTTCAGGACGTGAGTGAAGGAGGGAAAAGGTCTTCACATAGGGGAATCTCCTTCCACCCTTTTGATCACTTGTAGAAGTTAAAAATGTCATGCATAATTTGAGGATCTAGAGAGCCTTCTGGGGTCCATCGGTTTTGGTTGTCTAATTGGTAATATGGAAAATGCTGTGTACTGAATTTGATGGGGAGTTTGGGTTCCACCAGGCAGTCCCTGTATGCTAACATCCCCATGACTTACAGAAGAAGTTGGCTTTTTCCCCTCACAGCCATGGCTCTTTGTGGCTTTGATAGTCTGCCATGCAAACATAGTAATCTGGGCTAGCCAACCTGCATTTGCTCGCGTGTCCCTACATCCATAATGTTTGTTTCCATTATCGATGATACAGAAGGTATTTAATAGAATTTTAGTGGGATCCACTTTATCAGATATATCCCAATAGGAAAAACCTATAGCCAGCTGACAAATGTCTGGGTGGAGAGATGGCCACCAGGTCCCTATGGGGGCTGTAAGCGAGATAGACCATACTTCTTCTCTAGTAGGATTTGTGATCAGCCATCGCTGATGAACCACCTGATGAGGTTTAGGACTACTGGTGGCCAAGGGGAGAGTCTATAGCCTTATTCATATGGTGAATACACAATTTGAAAGGGTTACTAGTCATTTCCAGTTTCCAGCAAGAGTCTGGACAGAGCGCAGGCTTGAGATGAGAGGCATGGATCCAGGAATTGATTCCGTATACATTTACTGATGTAGGTGTTATAAGTAGTACCTGGTATGTTCCTTTCCATCGGGGTTCCAGGAATGAAACCTGATGTCTTCTTATGTAGATGAAGTCTCTTACATTATATTGAAGTGGAGTCCCCTTGTCCCCAGTTTGGTAGGCCGTGGCCAGATGTTTGAACAGATATCAATGAGTTCTTTCAAGAGCTTTAAGTCTGTCAAGCTAGGGGGTGTGGAAGGGATCCTTAGGTCTTAGAGATGGGGTTAGGTCCCTTACTGGAGGAAGGGCACCATAGAGAATTTCACAGGTGGTGAGCTTACACAAAGAAACAGAGGGAGTATTTCTTGCATGAAACAGTGCATAAGGCAGGAGCATAGTCCAATTTTTTATGCAGGTCTCTAAGATTAATTTCGTAAAGGTCTATTTAATGGTTCTATTTATTTTTTCTACCTGTCCTGAGTTCTGGGGTCTATAAGCATAATGTAACTACCAATTAATAACCAGGTTACTGGTTAACCTATTCTCAGAACATGAGACAAAAAAAGAATCCCACACCCACACCCACAAAGGCACCTGCTTCCCCCAAGTACATCTGTGACTATCTGGAGTATTCTCTGACTGGTGGGTCATACTATGTTCCCCAAAAATAGCCTGTCTTGTCTCAGATCTGGTCTTCGTGGCCAACTCTGCGAAGATTTCAGGAGCCAGCATGAGCCACTACCTGCTTTCTCAGGAAAGGCCCCTCTTCAGAGCTCTTCTGGCATTTGGCCATCCCCACATCAGTAGGTACCATGAAAGACTGACTCTGTCCCTGGTAAATCCAAAGAAGTGAGCCCACTAGGAGTAGGACTGGGACTGGCAATGGGTGCCTGGCTTCCTGGATCCCAAGTTCAGAGAGTTCCAACACCAAGGAAGTGACGTGAGGTCACTTCCTTCAGAAACTGAAAGAGGTCACTCCCTTGGCAACCACTTTGTCCAAACAGTTGCTTCCTGTGGTCTCTTGAGATGGAGGATGCCCCTACTTCCTGTGACACTTTCACAAGTTAGAATGGTATATAAACCATAGGCACTCAGGAATAGCTCTCCACACAGGCCTGGTTTGATCCATCTTCTCTACATTAATAAGAGAGAGGCTGATTCAGATACAATCCTTTATCCTGACCAGGTTGTTTGCCATGGAAGATGACTTTTGCTCTCTCAAGTCCTTCATAGCTGCCTACATCTTCTCCAGGAATGATTTCTGCATGGACCTTTGAGTTTCTAAGCAGGTGGAAGATCCCCTACATTCCTGTATTGTAAGACCAACACTGTCCCCGCTCTTCTGTAAAGTTAGATTGAGGGAACAGTGTATGTTAGGGTTAATAACATGTTCAATTTGGGTTAGGAATCATTCTTCGGGATGAATAATAGTATTGGGAAACTCTCTCAGATCTGGTCTCCTTGGCCAACTCAGTGAAGTTTTCAGGAGCCAGTGGTGAGACACTGCCTGCTTTCTCATGAACTGGCCCTCTTCAGAGCTCTCCTGGCATTTGGCCATCCTCACATCAGTAGGTACCAAGAAAGTCTGACTCTGTCCTTGGTAATACAAACATGTGAGCCCACTGGGACTGGGACTGGGACTGACTCTGGGTGCCTGGCTTCGTGGATCCCCAGTTCAGAGAGTTCCATCACCAAAGAAGTGAGGTAGGTCACTTCATTCAGAAACTGAATGACGTCACTGCCTTGGCAAACACTTTGTCCTAAAAGTTGCTTCCTAGGTTCCCATGAGATGGAGCCTGCCCTTACTTACTGTGACACTTCAAGCTAAGAATTGTATATCAAAAATAGGCACCCGGGAACAGCTCTCCACACATGCCTGATTTGGTCCAACTACTCTACATTAAGAAGAGAGAGGCTGATTCAGACACATCCCTTCATTTTGACCTGGTTGTTTTCCATGGAAAATGAATTTTTCTCTCTCAGGTCCTCCATAGCTGTCAACATCTTCTCCATGGATCATTTCTGTAAGGACCTTTGAGGTTCTCAGCAGGTGGAAGATCCCCTACATTCCTGTATTGTAAGACAAACTGTGTCCCTACTCTTTTGTAAAGTTAGATTGATGGAAGAGTGTATGGTTAGGATTAATAACATATTCGATTTGGGTTAGGAATCATTCTGCAGGATGAATAATGGTATTGGGAATCTGCGATATTTACAAGAATAAATAGGTGAAATGTAAGTATGAAAACAGAAATCTAGGTAAGATTTGAAGCCCAGAAGGGAATTGGGCCTTTGATTGTGACACTTAGCTTTGAATTATGTTGTGCACAGATGTCTCAGATAAATCGATATAAAATGGCATAGGACCTTGTACCTTGGATGATTGAATGTCGAAGAGAATATCCAGTCAAAAGGGGACAGTAGGTGGATTAGGAAGATAGTAAGTAAGTTTAGAAAAAAAAGTGAGTATAGGAATTGGACCAAAAGTTCTTTAGCAACAGGGTTTCGGTTAGTGAGTGAATGTCAATGTCAGCACATGTGAAGAATGAGTCACAATGATGAACTGGGGAAAATATGTAGGAAAGCAGATATCTATAGAGACATTATGAAATCAGACAAAGTATAAAGTGAGTGATAGTATTAGATATTTTCAACAGGGTTGAATTTGAATATATAATCTTAGGAAGAAACAAATATGTAATCATTAATAGGATTGACATTTGAGAGCATTAGCCAAACTGGACATGGATTTTTTTAGTAATCCATGTTTACATTCCATTTAGTCTTTGGTACAATCATAAGTGTGAACTTTGCATTTTGTGTCCAGAATATTACTGTGATAAAATGTTTATGTACATCAGGTGACAGAGTATTTCTTCCACCATTTCTGGGAGCAATATTTTGAAGACATATAAATTAATATTGGGGGTACAAAGAGGTGTACCCTGTGTCTATGTATGTAGAGATAATGCATGAAGAGACCATACTGTGAATAAATAATATAACTGATTACACTTTAAATAATCGATTGAATTTATATCTGAAAATATGCAGAAAATCTTATATTGATATTCAATCATTAATTCCAACCAATTATACATATAATGGTAATATTACTTTAATGGTTTATCAAGACGGGTGTGTGAGATTTGCTTCAAAGCTATAATGGAAATTGAAAATAATGTGTTTGGAAAGAAGTCTCATGAAACGAGCAGTCAAGAAACATTAAGGAATACATGTGTTCTGAATCAGGAAGTGATTGAAAGTGAAACAAATGCCTATCAATTTGATAAATTGTGGATGAAATATTTATCCTATGATGTGCATTAACTGAAGAAATAGTAATGTACCAGAGTTGAATAAAAATGAACGTCAAAATACACTTCATGTCCCATAGGAATCTATACGCATTGATGTTAAACTGGGTGAGTTACTGTAGAAATATTAGGATTTGTGTGCACCATTCACTGAAGTTTGTTTTCAGTACTAGGAAACAAATATGTATTTCAGGTGGATGGATATTTCTGATAATAATCTTGTGAAAAGTTGATCATAAATCCACATATATGAATATGAATGAGTTTAGGGAGTGTATAATAAGACACATATATTTCATATTTTGAAAAATCTGGAGAGTATATATATATATATATATATATATATATATATATCACAGACATTAAAAAGTAGCAATATATATGGCAATCTAAATTAATCATGAAATATATATCATCCACAGATCCAAAAATATTCATTTTACTGAACATGGGTTTATGTATAATGTTGTTCAACTAGGAAGCTCACCCATAGGTTGAATTTTCAGTTCCAACAGCGTTTAGAATGAGTGATCTATTCTCACAAATTGTGTCTGCCAATTCATCCACCTCACAAGAATGTACGTGTGGTACCAGGTAGGATTTGATATGTGCATATAAAAATACATGTGCTGAATAGGCTACAGAGAAAGGGAGAGAGGAATTCAAATATTTGTTAACTTTCAAAACACATGGAGAACTATTTAAATTGAAAATTTGCTAGATTTATAACTCCTACACTACATAATGCAAAAGGCAAGTCCAACTATGCACCATGCCTCCTCTGAACTGCTTGTATTTCTATTTTGTTGGGGTAATTTATCTCCATCATATTTGCATTAGTAGTCAGAGTCCAGTAGGGTAGGTTTTAGTGTCAGGGATTAAGTATTTGAATGAAAAATTAGATAATGAATCCAATGTGTATGCAAAAAATCTTCCCATTCTCATCCAGAACAATGCCTTGACATTACATTCGCCCCAAGTAATACACAATTAGAGGAGAAGAGTTAGAAAATCTGTGAATACATATCTGGAATGGAAAATGCTCAGGACTTCACAAGCTTGGATGTGGAAGGGGAGTTTCCAAAAGTAAGGGACAGGGTTGATAGACCCAACCTGATCATTTATTAAAATTGGGAGCCCACTTGCCAGAAAGCCATGAAAAGATAATTTTGGCTTTATTATAAATTACTGCAAATTCTGAACCTGCTTGGAATGTTTGCCCATGCCTTAAACTCACCCATGCCTGGCTCTCTGACCAGATTGCAGCCCTCTCTGAAACTTTAGTGACACCTCATCAATATTTTCTTTCCCTGGCCAGACAACGAGTCTCTGAGGCTCTAATGGTCCTCATAATTTCTGATGTTGGGGTGAGCTTAAAAAAAATGTAAACTACCGTTAGTGTGATGCTTGTTAAAGTTCTGTTATCTGTAACCCGCTTTTTGTGCATCTTTCTGGGCTATATAGCTGGGCTATAGGAAAGGTGGGTTTGCTGTCTTGCTCCCGCCATTTTGGGAGGGAGAGGTAGCCTTTCCCTTTGAAATAATTAGCTTGCCTTAATTTGATTTTACTAGGAGTCAGTGGTCTTTACATGCGTTCCTGGTCTAATATTTTGGAGTTCCCCAGTGAGATGACCCTGCCGGACAAGATCACAAGACCAGACTGCTGTAAATTCTGAAGTTGGCCTTCCTTCCAGGGCTCCAAGCTTGAGAGCAACTCTAGGGTTTGTGCAACTTGAGATGGTCCAAGGCCTTGGAGTTAGCCTTCAGTTCAGGGAGCACTGCAGTTAACCACCGCATTAAAACTATTAGCAAGCACCTGGTGGAGGAGGCATCCATAGGTAATTGGTGCCTTTATAACATCTGATATCCTGTTAAGGGAGATCTCTTCTGATGACAGAGAGGTGGACTGAGGAGGCTCACATATACTCCTGTCTGGGACAGTAACAAGAATCATTCTGTCATCTGTTCTGTTCTCTAGGGAATTCATCTGGAAGGGTAGAGAGGTGCCAACGGGCACGCATGCGCTCCTACGGGGAGCTTTAGGAAGACATTGCATTGGTCCTCTGTTTTCCTGTTTCGGCGCCGGATTTCTGTTTTTTTTTTTTTGTTGTTGTTGTTGTTGTTGTTTTGTTCTGTGTTCTATATGTTTTTTGTTTGTTTGTTTATGTGCATTTTGTTGTGTGATTTCTGTGGTGAAAACTTAAGGATATCAGACATGAAAATCAAGCAAGTAAGCCTGACACCCTTTGGACTGAGTTTAAAGTAACTGCAATGAACTTTACACCCGTTTGTTAAGCAGTATGAGAGAAGCCCCTAGCTGGCTGCCTGGAGCACACTCACTGCAGAGGGCAGTGCCTGCGGGGGACCTAAGAACTGAGTATCTCCCAGGTTAATAAGTGAAACTCCTTTAAAATCCCTTGTCCCTCCACATAAAGAGAGTCACAACCTTTTGGCAGAGTCCCTGTGTTTATCTTTGTTAGCAAAGCAATAAACCTTCGTTTTTCTTTTTCTCAAAACCCTGTCCTCATTTTTAAATTGGCATTAATTGGCTTCAAGTTCAGGAACCCAACTTTAAGTTACAAATTTTGATAACCCACCCGCACCCTGGAACTTTTTGAGAGCTGACTACAGAAATGTTAGGAGATGGAGCATGCTTGTGGTGGAACTGAAACAGAGGAGCAAATCCTGTAAGTAAAAGGAGGGACTGAGGGACTCCCAGCAGCTGCTGAAGCCTTATTTTTTCAGAGAATTCCCTAGGTCTTTCCCTGCAATTTAACGATAATGCCACCTCTGTCATCTTAAAAAAGAGGGAAAAAAAGGGGACACTAAATGCAGGAAAGTCACTATGGAGACCCTTGATTTTACATTTCAGGATGCTCCTCTGTGAAAACATCTGGTCCCCTTGTGGGGACATCTGTGGTGCAACTGGTGTAGGAGATTTTTCTCTTATCTGCTCTGTTTTAAAGGCTTCTGTCTGTCAGTCATAGTCTGGAGCTCCTTTCTGTCTGTCGTGTGTCTTTGTTTCTGGCACTTTAAGACATGTGCAATAACGTGTTGATATTATATATTGTTTCTTGGGAATGATTTTACCTGAATGTGTGTCTAAATGATGATGTTTTATTGTAACAATCTGGTAGCTTATTGGGTTTTTGAAGCATTGCAGAATCTTGCCGTTAAAAGTCAGATTGAGATAATTGTTTAGTTTATGATTTCAGATAATTCATGCCAGAGAACTTAAATACTTAGGATGGAAAACTAAAGAACTCTACTTCCAAGTTGGCAAGAAATTTTCCAATCATTCAGTCTTTTTTTTTCACCAATTTTTAATTGGGTAGCCTGGGAAAATGTCACTGTGTGTACCAGTGCATTAATTTGGACAAGGATAGTAAATCATAGTATGGTATCTGTTGACAACACAAGATGTGAAGATATAAAATTTTGTAAATTTTGTCTTAAAATTGTATCAAAATTTTCAACATCCTATCTGGAAAATTATGGTTAAAATGCGTTAGGCCTGAGGTGTCTGCTCAGAATAGCAGTTTTTTCCTGCTCCTTCCAGACCTCAGCCAGGACTTAGATTGAAATGCAAATGAAAGAAGCCTGCAAGATCAGTAGGAGACTGATATGAGGCTTAAGGAAAAAAAAAAGTAAATAGTATGGTATTTACTAATTACTGGTCAGTTATTTTCTCTAGGACTCTTATTTTTTTCCTTAGACCCTTTAATTTTTCTAACTCATAATTTTGATCCTACAGACCTAGGTTAAAGTTTTTCTGATCAGTTCTATCTTTGACCAACTGTGGAGTTTTTAAAACATGGCAATGGAGATTTCACCTGCTAAAAGCTACAAGGCCTTTACTATTATTATGTGTGCACACTTTTGTTATTTGTTGTATGTCTATATATATATATATATATTCTTAATCACATATATGATACAGAAATTAACATATATAAAGAGCGCTCATAATAAAAAAAGCACTCATAAAAACAAATTTTAAGGGATGCCCTCTCTCACCACTTCGGTTCAACATAGTTCTCGAATCACTGGCCAGAGCAATTAGACAGACGAAAGAAATTAAAGGCATAAAAATAGGAAAAGAACTCAAATTATCACTATTTGCAGATGACATGATTCTATACCTAGCAGACCCAAAAGGGTCTACAAAGAAACTACTAGAGCTAATAAATGAATTCAGCAAAGTGGCAGGATATAATATCAACACACATAAATCAAAGACATTCCTGTATATCAGCCACAAATCCTCTGAAATGGAAATGAGGACAACCACCCCATTCACAATATCCTCAAATAAAATAAAATACTTGGGAATCAACCTAACAAAAGAGGTGAAAGACTTATACAATGAAAACTACAGAAACCTAAAGAGAGAAATAGAAGAAGATCTTAGAAGATGGAAAAATATACCCTGTTCATGGATAGGTAGAACTAACATCATCAAAACGGCGATATTACCAAAAGTTCTCTATAGGTTTAATGCAATGCCAATCAAAATCCCAACGGCATTTCTTGTAGAAATAGAGAAAGCAATCATGAAATTCATATGGAAAAATAAAAGACCCAGAATAGCAAAAACAATGCTAAGCAGGAACTGTGAATCAGGCGGGATAGCTATACCAGACTTCAAACTATACTACAGAGCAATAGAAGCAAAAACAGCAGGGTACTGGTACCAAAACAGGTGGGTGGACCAATGGTACAGAATAGAGGACACAGAAACCAATCCACAAAACTACAACTATCTTATATTCGATAAAGGGGCTAAAAGCATGCAATTGAAGAAGGATAGCATCTTCAACAAATGGTGTTGGGAAAACTGGAAATCCATATGCAACAAAATGAAACTGAATCCCTTTCTCTTGCCATGCACAAAAGTTAACTCAAAGTGGATCAAGGAACTTGATATCAAATCAGAGACATGGCGTCTGATAGAAGAAAAAGTTGGCTATGATCTACATACTGTGGGGTTGGGCTCCAAATTCCTCAATAGGACACCCATAGCACAAGTGTTAATAACTAGAATCAACAAATGGGACTTACTCAAACTAAAAAGTTTTTTCTCAGCAAAAGAAAGAATAAGAGAGGTAAATAGGGATCCTACGTCCTGGGAACAAATCTTTACTCCTCACACTTCACACAGAGCCCTAATATTCAGAATATACAAAGAACTCAAAAAAATTAGACAATAAGATAACAAATAACCCAATCAACAAATGGGCCAAGGGCCTGAATAGAAATTTCTCAGAGGAGGACATACAATCAATCAACAAGTATATGAAAAAATGCTCACCATCTCTAGCAGTCAGAGAAATGCAAATCAAAACCACCCTAAGATACCATCTCACTCCAGTAAGATTGGAAGCCATTAGGAAGTCAAACAACAACAAGTGCTGGCGAGGATGTGGGGAAAAGGGTACTCTTGTACATTGCTGGTGGGACTGCAAATTGGTGCGGCCAATTTGGAAAGCAGTATGGAGATTTCCTGGCAAGCTGGGAATAAAACCACCATTTGATCCAGCTATTCCCCTACTCGGTCTATTCCCTAAAGACCTAAAAAGAGCACACTATAGGGACACTGCTACATCCATGTTCATAGCAGCACAATTCACAATAGCAAGACTGTGGAAGCAAAACCTAGATGCCATTCAATAGACGAATGGATAAAAAATATGTGGCATTTTTACACAATGGAGTATTACTCTGCATTAAGAAATGACAAAATCATAGAATTTGGAGGGAAATGGATGGCATTAGAGCAGATTATGCTAAGTGAAGCTAGCCAATCCCTCAAAAACAAATGGCAAATGTCTTTTTTGATATAAGGAGAGTAACTAAGAACAGAGTAGGGACGAAGAGCATGAGAAGAAGATTAACATTAAACAGGGATGAGAGGTGGGTGGGAAAGGGAGAGAGAAGGGAAATTTCCTGTAAATGGAAGGAGACCCTCAGGGGTATACAAAATTACATACAAGAGGAAGTGAGGGGAAAGGAGGAAAAATATGAGGGGGGAGAAATGAATTACAGTAGAGGGGGTAGAGAGAGAAGAGGGGAGGGGATGGGGGAGTGGGGATAGTAGAGGATAGGAAAGGCAGCAGAATACAACAGACACCAGAATGGCAATATGTAAATCAATGGTTGTGCAACTGATGTGATTCTGCAATCTGTATATGGGGTAAAAACGGGAGTTCATATCCCACTTGAATCAAGTGTGAAATATAATATATCAAGAACTATGTAATGTTTTGAACAACCTACAATAAAAATTAATTTAAAAAAAGTGGATCCAAAGATCTTTAATTCACGTGATTAAAATTGTTCAATTTAAATTGGATAAACAGATAAAAATAAATGTTTTTAAATTTAAGCTTACAAGTTTTTATAGGTGTTCAAAAATCAAATAAAATATTAATATCTACAAAATGTCTAAAATGCCTTGATTCTAGGACTTTTCCTTCAACAAAAAAATGGTTTACACTGTTCAATACATTTGTCTAATATTTTAATAAATAAGTAAAGTAAATTTGATGTGGAATTTCTCATTCTTGAGTACATTTGTTAGATACCCGATTGATTTACTAAGGTCTGTATCAGATTGTAAAAATCAGTCATGTGTTAAAGAGACAAAAATTTCTGAAAACATAAGTTTACCCATAACATTGTGTTTATTAAGTTTTATTTTTTCTAGAGCAAGCAACCATAAAAATTAAACAACTGATTAAATAAGAACTGTTATTTTAGAGCACTCTACTGCCATTTCTTTAAAAGCTAAACTTGGTTAATCTAGAAATATCAATGTAATTTTGATGCTATTAATGTGCTCATATCTTCCAGGAATACAAGTCTGTAAGTTAGAAACATTTAAAGAGCATTATATCAAGCTGGTATTCTGAAGTTGTATGGTAAAAAAAATGTACTGGGGATTTATTTACCTGTTATCAATAAGATATGTAAAGTTTTATGTTACTTTTTTCATTGGGGAACAATTTAAATGTATTTTTAAGTTAATCAGAGCCTAATATATGTAAAGGTTAAAATCTTTCAGCCTTTCTTTAATCCATGTTTTAAATGTGATGTCATATGATGTTAGATAATGTTCATGTGACCTCAAACAATTTATGTAAACTTTGTAAAATGATATTTAAAAAACAATGATCAGCTTTAGAACTAAAACACTTAATATTTATAAAGAGGCCTGCCTTACCTGAGATAAGGCTCTGTGTCCCATCTTACTACATGTGAGAATGACTACAAAAGGAGTAGGTCAGATTTTATTTCATTTAAAGTTATGTTGAAAAGTTCTTTTGTTTTTCTGTGAAGATTACTAGGATCTCAAACAGGGCATATAATGTATAACTCAGCCAAAAAATTCAGGGTAGCTATTACAGAAACTAAGTATTTTTACTCTTGTTAAAAAATTCTATTTTTAATTTGCTTATAAGTGATCTAAAGATTCCCTGTTAGTCTTTTACAGAAGTGTTGCTTTAATAACACAACATGGGTTAATTTAAGATAATAAGTCATCACCTACAAGACAGACAGAATAATACATATCCCAATTAATGAAAAGAAAAATAATAATTAAGTTATAGATATTAAAGCCCAGTACTCTCAATATAAGGCTGTTAAAATTTATTTGCTGGATGTTTAAGATTAGGATTTAAAATTAAAGTTAAATGAATCGGCCAAGAAAACAAATATTAATATTTTAAGGTATACACTTTATGTTAGCCTCCCAAAATAAGTAAGACTGGAGGTTACAAAGAAGGATTCTCAGACAGGAATGCCTGATAACTATAAAAAGAGACTATTAAGAGGAGCTGCCAGAGGCAGAAAATTTAGTTTAGGGCCTACAGATATTCCTAACCTACAGAGGTAGGCTTGGTGTTTGCTAGTACGATTATCCAGCACTGAGTAACAGAATTAAAGGTTTCTCTATTAGACACAGAGGTCATACTAGAAAAAGGATTTTGCAAGATCAGATGACATTAAATTAATAAACTGTATCTTATGGGGAGGGACAACTGTAAAACAAAAAATTAAATATTAAGTTGACAGTCCTGATAACTGAGGATATTAAAGAATGGTGAGGGAACTTCTATACGGTGACATGTTCCAGCTGCTGCAACATTTATTCATTACTCATGGTTTTTGTTACTCTCATAGAAGAACCCATTCCCAGATGACTTTACAACCTGTTCTTCCCCAACCAGACTTCAAACCAAGCTGAAATCTAAAAGGCAACTCATGTCCCTCAACTAAATTCTAAAAGGCAACTCATGTCCCTCATGCCATGACCCTACGTCACCCTCTCTCAGCGCAGAAGAATCCAAAATGCGTGAGGCCTCCCTTCTTACAACAATGGAGCCAAAAATAAATAGACTATCAATATACGTAATTAATTAAGTCAGGTAAAATCAGGGAGACCCGTTTTGGGTGAGTTCTAGAAATTTGGAGACTGTTACCTGAGGGATTTAAATTTCCTCAGTGCACTTCCCTTAATCTATCAAAGATTTGAAAGGAACACATAAGAAAAGGGGGGAATGATAGGCCCAACCTGATCTTTTATTAAAATTGGGAGCCATCTTGCCACAAAGCCATGATAAGATAATTTTGGCTTTACTATAAATTACTGCAAATTCTGAACCTGCTTGGAATGCCTGCCCATGCCTTGAACTCACCCATGTCTGGCTCTCTGACCAGATAGCAGCACTCTGTGAAACATTAGCGACACATCATAAATATTGTCCTTCCCTGGACAGACAATGACCATCTCTGAGGGTCTAATGGTCCTCACAAATTCTGATGTTGGGGCCAGCAAAAAAAAAAAAAAAAAAATATATATATATATATATATATATATATATATATATATATATATATATTAACTACCATTAGTGTGATGCTTGTCCGAGTTCTGTTATCTCTAACCCCCCTTTTGTGTAACTTTCTGGGCTTTAAAGCTGGGCTGTAGGTAAGTTGGGGTTGCTGTCTTGTTCTGGCCGTTTTGGGAGGGAGAGTTAGCCTGGCTGGTGAAAATAATAAGCTTAGTTTAATTTGATTTTAATTGGAGTCAGTGGTCTTTTCTTGCATCCTTGTCTAACAGGTAAACACTCCACAAACATGGAGCTCTGCTGGCCTAACGACTTTTTGAGAAACTGCCTCTGAGGTTGGGCACTTGAAATATATGTTGTTTTCAGGAGCTTTAGCTTCCTTTGTTGTGAGACCATCAAAGCTGGCTCTGCATCTATGTGACCTGAAGAAATTGGTTTCTTATTTTCCAATGAAAATGAGGCAAAGTGCTGAATTCTCTCTTTGTAGGTAAACTGTGGCCACTGAAGGCTAAGTGTCTCCCTGTGTGGACTGTGTACCCATTTAGTCATCCTCCACTATTCATGGTGTTTCTTGCTGCTGCACTGGGAGTTTGGTATTTGCTCTACGAAATACAAGAAGTTCAACTGGGACACAGTGCTGAAGGTAGTTCTGTCACGTGTGGTCGGTCAGAGTCTGCAGGAGAATGCACCAACCAGGATTCTATCCCACATAGCTTGCCCACTTGAACATAGCAACCTGATTCGGAACATTGCCCTGAAACCTCTCCATATAATAAGATGCCTTTACATATAAGGGTCTGCTGGCTGCACCATGTCAGTCACAAGCCATTTGGAAGTCAATGGTAGATCCAAATGGCCCCAACACAAATGTTTTATCCCACACCTGCACACCACAGTTCTGGGCCCAATACTCAGCAGGCTCCAGCATACTGGCATTTCAGTTCTACACCATTTTCATGAAACCCAGTCATTCAAACCACTGTCTGGAACACTCCTGATCAGCAACAGGACATCCAAATGTTCTCCTCTGACACCTGGTTATGGGAATTTCAAAAATTTCTTGGTATTTATCTAGTATTTTTCACGGATGAAGTTGGAGGCACTGTAGGTTTCAATTCTTTCAAGAACCATTAAATGGTATGGAAGCTCATTTCAATGAAAGCTCTGGAGAATTCTCACAGTCAAGGCTTCCCAAAGAGTGGCCAAAAGATCACATGAACCCAGGCCCATTGAGGTCTAGAGTGTGAGGTCCATGTTTGTTTTGAATCTCATTTATGGCTGCCAAGTCTTTCATAATAAAATCATGTGATATCCTGGCTGAGATTCCCGATGCTCTGCGTAAAGCCACCCTGGGACTTGATCTCAGTTTCCAAGGGCGACTCTAATGCGTGGCCTCCTAAAATCCCAAGAGAACTCATGGCAATATTTCTCTGAGGTCAGTTTCAGAACTCAGTCTGTAAGGGGAATCACACCAGACTTCAAGCCCAGGTGGACCCAGTCATCTATTTCAACCACCACACAAATGACCACAATTAAAACCAAAACACTCCCACATGACCCTCATCTTCTTCCATATAGACACTCATCATAACCTCTGGCTGGGGTTTTCCATGAGGGGCAAAGCTCACGACAGTGTCCAAAATAAGCTCCCTTACCCCTCATTTGCCTAAAATCAGGGTGGCCTGGACACCCTTCCTGTGAACCAGTAGTGATCAAATATGCCTGCCATTTGTACTGCCCAGCTTCTCCAATATGAGGCCTACTGACTGTTTGGTATAGATTTTTTATGTGAATTGGAGTCATGAGAAAACCCAAGCAATTACGGGCTAGCCTCTGCAGGGTTTTGAAGAAATCATTTGACCCAATGGATCCCTCTTCTCACTTGATGTAGGTCAGAAACCTTACAGAGGAAGGCGAGGGACTTCAACCACAATGACTGCCCTTTTGGCCATTTTGGTTTTGGAAGCACAAAAGGAATCTTTCTTTAGATCCATCAGGTGCTGAGAATCTAAGCCACAGCCTCACACAGGGCCAAGAGGCTGATTCAGACACATCCCTTTTGGAAGAAATTAAGCAAAGAGCCACAGGTGATGCCCATTCATTTCCATTTGAAAACTGTTTTCTTCAGGCTTCACAAAGGGTTGGCCTGAGGCAAAGACCTTCCTGACATTCAGGGCAACAGAACATTATGTAAGAAAAGACCCAAAGCAGGGTTTCTCCACTGAGATTTTACTGGTCACACTGTTATCTGAGTTTTCTGAGATGCTCGCCATTCCCTTCAGCTATCCAGTACATGGCCATGTCACAGAGCTTGGAGGTGGCACATATCTTGGACTCAAAACCATGAGCCTGTTGTGGAGAGTGGCCAGAATTCAGGAAGAGTACAGGAACTTAGGAATATTGTAGGTGTTGCCCATCCATAAGGCAAGCCACAGTCCTTTCATAAATTGGGCAGGATGAATGCTGTTTAACTTTCTCCTGGAGAGGACAAATCCATTGATGCATTATCTTTTCAAATGTCTACAACCAGAAATACAGTGGGATACACAGATATAGAAACACTTGCCTTGTCAAACAACTTACTAGAAACAGTCTACTCAATACCAAACAAATAGCCTTTCCTACCTATCACGCCTTTCCTACTGTATCAACATACACTAGTTATTCATCACCCCCTGCCCCGGTTATTTTGCTGCAGTGGGACTGCTGCAGATGGTGGCCCATACAGGGAGCCCTGGGACACTTGGGGGTAAGTGACGAATAAAAGCTGCCCATCCATAGATAGGATGGGAGCAAATCTGCTCATCCCTAGGCAGATAGGGGGAGAGAAAAAACGGTCATTTCAAAAAATGGAGAAGATTGATACAGTATGATTGTGTCTTGTTTTATCTCAGTGTATTGTATTGTCTTTGTGATGAAAATAAGGAAGGGGTGAGAAGTAAATTGATAATGGAAGAGGCACCCCAGTGGAAACAAGAGCAATTAGGGCATGTGTTGATGGAAGCCCAGGAAGTCTAATCAGAAAGAAAAAGAAAGTTAAGAAGAAGAAGGATTATCAGGAAAAAAGTTTCAGCAAAAGGCTGTTACTGAATACTTTTCGTTTCCGGAGTGTGTGTGAATAGGCGCCTCAGCTGCCACATGCTCAAGCCAGTCACTGTGCAGCAAGGGGTTTTCAAGCAGTGGCAGCCGGCAATTCCCCGCCCCCAGCGGCAGTTTGAGTCCTGGACACTCCCCAGGGCCATCTGTGGCTGCCCAGGATGCTACAGCCAGCCATAGATGCTACTGGCTCCCTGATGTTTGGTCATTTTCAATGCCAATAACTAAGCTACAATGGTTCTCCCACACCCGGAAGATAATAAATAATAAGCACTATTAAGGCTTTTTTCAAATGTAAAAAACCTTGAGATAATGTACTAAATTTTTCAGAAGGTTGTTTTCTTAGCACCTGGTGGAATACTATAGGATTTTCTTTAGCCAGTGGTAGGAGTTCCTGCCTTCATCCCAGTGCCGGTGAGGACAAGGGTGGAAGAATTTCCAGTGTTGCTGAAAACCGGAGGAGACTTCGGCTGAGAAACGGAGGAGACTTTGGATCAAGCTAGCTGCCTTCAGAACTTTCCTGGGCTGTGATTTAAGCTAGCTGCCTGCAGAATTTACATGGACTGTGATTTAAGCTAGCTGCCTGCAGAACTTACCAGGACTGTGATTTAAGCTAGCTGCCTGCAGAACATACCTGGACTGTGGTTTACCTGAACTGTGAGTTAATCTATTGAGACACTGCTTTACCTGGACTGAGACAACAAACTGTAATCTATAACAAATTTTAACTCGGTGTCTTTGCTAACAGTGTCATTGCTGGTATTATTTCTCCAAGTGCTTCATCAATTGGCTTGTATTGTGACATTTTGTATCCTCCCTTTCTGTTTGTAGCAGGTTATTTATGGTGTTTCTGTAAAAACCACTGTGGTCTTTGTTTAAATTAAATAAAAGGGGAAAATGTTAGAGTCTGTAAACATGTCAAAATAACACCTGGCATTTTGCCAGGGGAATGTTAGAGTGTGTAAACAAGTCTGGATGATGCCTGGCAAAATGCCAGAGGGAGTGGTTTGAGATGTAACAAAAGCGAGCCATTAAGTGTGGAGATTCCTGATTGGTTGACTGCAGTATCTAGTTTATGTTAATTAGATAAGCTGGGTGGAATGTATAAATACCTCTATTGTCCTACAATAAATGGCTTCCACTCCTGCTATATCAACATACACATGTTATTCATAACCCCCACCCCCCGGTTATTTTGCTGCAACCGGACCGCGGCAGTATCTGCCAAGTCAGAAACCTCTCAAGTATGAACATGTGATACCAGGTAGGATTCTATATGTGCATATAAAAATACATGTGCTGAATAGGCTACACAAAAAGGGAGAGAGGAATTCACATATTTGTTAACTTTAAAAACACATGGAGAACTATTTTAATTAAAAATTGACTAGATTTATAACTCCTACCCTATATAATGCAAAAGGCAAGTCCAACTATACAACATGACTCCTCTGAACTGCTTGTATTTCTATTTTGTTTGGGTTATTAATCTCCATCATATTAGGATTAGTAGTCAGAGTCTAGTAGGGTATGGGTTAGTGTCCAAAATAAGCTCCCTTGCCCCTCATTTGCCTAAAGTCATGGTGGCCTGGACACCCTGCATGTGAACCAGGAGTGATAAAATAGGACTGCAGTTAATACGGCTCTGCTTCTCCAATTTGAGGCCTACTGACTGTCAGGTAACGATTCTTTATGTGATTTGGAGTCATGAGAAAACACAACCACTTCTTCAGGGCATTGAAGAATTCATGTGAACCAAAGGATTCCTATTCTCACTTGATGTAGGTCAGAAACCTAACAAAGGAACGCAAGAGACTTCATTCACCATAACAGATCTTTTTGCCATTTTGGTTATGGATGCACACATGGGATCTTTCTTTAGATCCATGAGGTGCTGAGAATCTAAGCCACAACCGCACACAGGGCCAAGAGGCTGATTCAGACACATCCCTTTCCAAAGAAATTAAGCAAAGAGCCACAGGTGATGCCCTTTCATTTCCATTTGAAAACTGTTTTCTTCAGGCTTAACAAAGGGGTGGGCTGAGGGAAAGAACTTCCTGACATTCAGGGCAACAGAAATATAGGTAAGAGAATGGCCAAAGCAGGATTTCTCCACTGAGACGTTCCTGGTCACACTGATATCTGAGTTTTCTGTGATTCTCCCATTCCATTCATCTGTCCAGTACATGGCCATGGCACAGAGCTTGGAGGTGGTATATATCTTGGACACAAAACCATGAGCCTATTCTGGAGAGTGGCCAGAATTCAGGAAGAAAACAGGAACTTAGGAAGATAGTAGGTGTTCCCCATCCATAAGACACACCGCAGTCCATCCATCAGTTGAGCAGGATGAATGCTGGGAAGCTTTCTACTAGACAGGATACATCCATTGGTGCATTCTGTTTTTTAATGTCCAAAACCACGTACACAGTGGGATACACCGAACTAGAATCACTCACCTTGTCAAACGATTTACTAGAAACAGTCCATTCCAAACCAAACAAACCACCTTTCCTACCTATTTTCAGAACATGAGACAAAACCACAAACTCACACCCACACCCACAAAGGCATCTCTTTCCCACAAGTAAGTCTCTGACTCTCCAGTGTGTCCTCTGTCTGTTGAGCCAAACTATGTTCCCTGAAATGGCCAGTCCTGTCTCAGTTCTGGTTGCCTTGGCCAACTCTGTGAAGTTGTCAGGATCCAGTGGTGAGCCACTACCTGCTTTCTCAGGAAAGACCCTCTTCATATCTGTCCTGGCATTTGGCCATTCTCTCAGCAGTAGGTACCAAGAAAGACTGACTCTGTCCTTGGTAAATCCAAACAACTGAGCCCAGTGGGAGTGGGACTGGGACTGTCTCTGGGTGTCTGGCATCTTGGATCCCAATTTCAGAGAGTTCCAATATCAAGGAAGTGAGGTAGGACACTTCCTTCAAGAACTGAATGAGTTCACTCCCTTGGCAACCACTTTGTCCTAACAGTTGCTTCCAAGGGTGCCATGAGATAGAGGCTGCCCCTACTTCCTGTGACACTTTCGCAAGTTAGAATGGTATATCAACCATAGGCACCCGGGAACATCTCTCAACAAAGGCCTGGTTTGGTCCACCTTCTCTACATTTAGAATAGAGAGACTGATTCAGACACGACCCTTCATCCTGACCAGGTGGTTTGCCATGCAAGGTGACTTTTGCTCTCTCAACTCCTTCATAGCTGCCTACATCTTCTCCAGGTATCATTTCTGCATGGACCTTTGAGGTTCTCAGCAGGTTTAAGATGACCTACATTCCTGTATTGTAAAAACAACTCTGTCCCTGCTCTTCTGTAAACTTAGATTGAGGGAAGAGTGTATGGTTAGGGTTAATAAAAGGTTCGATTTGGGTTAAGAATCATTCTGCAGGATGAATAATTGTATTGGGAACCTGTAATATTTACAAGAATGTAAAAGTGAAATATTAGAATGAAAACAGAAATCTAGGTAAGATTTGAAGCCCAGAAGGGTATTGGGCCCTTGATTGGGATACTTAGCTTTGAATTATATTCTGCAGAGATGTCTCAGATAAATCGATGTACAATGGCATAGGACCTTGTACCTTGGATGATGGAATGTCGAAGAGAACTTCTAGTCAAAAAGGGATACTCGGTATTATTTGAAAGATAGTCAGTAGGTTTAGAAAGCAGAGAGAGTATAGGATTTAAACCAAAAGTTCTTTAGCAATAGGGTTTCGGGTAGAGAGTGAATGAAAATGTGAGCACATGTGAAGAGTCAGTCACAATGATAAACTGTGGAAAATATGTAGGAAAGCAGATATTAATAGAGACATTAGTAAATCAGGCAAATGATAAAGTGATTGATAGGATTAGACATTTTCAACAGGCTTGAGGTAAAATATATAATCTTAGGAAGAAACAAATATGTAGTGACCAATAGGATTCACATTTGAGAGCGTTAGGCAACCTGGACATGGATGTTTTTAGTAATGCATACTCACTTTCCATTAAGGCTTTGGTAAAATCATAAGTGTGAACTTTGCTTTTTGTGTCCAGAAAATTACTGTGATAAAATGTATATGTAGATCAGATGACATAAGTATTTATTCCACCGTTTCTGGGAGCAATATTTTGAAGATATATAAATTAGTACTGGGGTTACAAATGGGTGTACCCTGTGTCTAGGAATATAGAGATAATGCATGAATAGACAAAATTTTGATTAAACAATGTAACAAGTTCTAAATTTAAATAATGGATTGAATTGATATCTGAAAATATACAGGAAATCTTATATTGATATGCAATCATTCAATCCAACCAGGTATCCATCTTATTTTAATATTAGGCTTATGGATTATCATAAAGAGTGTGTGAATTTTGTTTCAAAGGTGATTATGGATTTCAGAAATAATGAGTTTGGAAAGAAGTCTCATGAAGAGACCAGACAAGAAACCTGGAGGAATACAAGAGTTTTGAATAAGGAAGTTATTGAAAGCGAAACAAATGCCTATAAATTTGTGAACTTGTTAATGAAATATATATCCTATGATGTGCATAAACTGAAGAAATAATAATGTACCAGTTTTGTTAAAAAATGAACGTCAAAATACACATCATGTCCCATAGGAATCTACAAGCATTGATGTTAAACTGGGACAGTTACTGTAGAAATATTTGGATTTGTATGCACCATTCACTGAAGATTGTTTTTAGTACTAGGAAACAAATATGTATTTCAGGTGGATGAATATTTTTGAAAATAATCTTGTGAAAAGTTGATTATAAATCCACATACATGTACATGAATGAATTTAGGGAGTATATAATAAGACACATATGTTTCATTTTTTCAAAAATCTGGAGTGTATATCTATCTATCTATCTATCTATCTATCTATACACACACACACACACACACTCAAACAGACATTAAAATGTAGCAATATATATATATATATATATATATATATATATATATATATATATATATATATAATGAAATATATATAATCCACAGATCCAAAAATATTAATTTTACTAAACGTGGATTTATGTATAATGTTGTTCAACTAGGAAGTCACCCATAGTTTGAATTTTCACTTCCAACAGCATTCAGAGGAGTGATCTCTTCTGACAATTTGTATCTGCTAAGTCAGCAACCTCTCAAGAATGTACATGTGATACCAGGTAGGATTCTAAATGTGCATATAAAAATACATGTTCTGAATAGGCTACAGAGAAAGGGAGAGAGGAATTCACATGGTTGTGAACTTTAAAAACACATGGAGAACTGTTTCAATTAAAAATTGACTAAATTTATAACTCCTACCCTATATAATGCAAAAGGCAAGTACAACTATACAACATGAATCCCCAAAACTTCTTGTATTTCTATTCTGTTGGGGTTATTATTCTCCATCATGTTAGGATTACTAGTCAGAGTCTAGTAGGGTATGGGTTAGTGTCCAAAATAAGCTCCCTTGCCGCTCATTTGCCTAAAGTCATGGTGGCCTGGACACCCTGCATGTGAACCAGGAGTGATAAAATAAGACCGCAGTTAATACTGATCTGCTTCTCCAATTTGAGGCCTACTGACTGTCAGGTATAGATTCTTTATGTGAATTGGAGTCATAAGAAAACCCAAGCACTTCTTCAGGGCTTTCAAAAATTTATTTGAACCAAAGGATCCCTATTCTCACTTGATGTAGTTCAGGAACCTAACAAAGAAAGGCAAGAGACTTCATCCATCATAACTGATCTTTTTGAAATTTTGGTTTTGGATGCACACATCGGATCTTTCTTTAGATCCATCAGGGGCTGAGAATCTAAGCCACAACCGCACACAGGGCCAAAGGGTGATTCAGACACATCCCTTTGCAAAGAAATTAAGCAAAGAGCCACAGGTGATGCCCATTCATTTTCATTTGAAAACTCTTTTTTTCAGGCTTCACATGAGGGTGGCCTGAGGCAAAGAACTTCCTGACATTCAGGGAAACAGATACATAGTAAGAGAATGGCCCATAGCAGGGTTTCTCCACTGAGACTTTCCTGGTCACACTGATATCTGAGTTTTCTGAGATTCTCCCATTCCCTTCAGCTGTCCAGTACATGGCCATTTAACAGAGCTTGAGGTGGTACATATCTTAAACACAAAACTATGTGCCTATTCGGGAGAGTGGCCAGAATTCAGGAAGAAAACAGGAACTTAGGCAGATAGTAGGTGTTGCCCATCCATGAGGCAAGCCGCAGTCCATTCATCAATTGGGCAGGATGAATGCTGCGAAGCTTTCTACTAGACAGAACACATCAACTGATGCATTCTCTTTTCTAATGTCGACAACCACGGACACAGTGGGATACACAGACATAGAAAGACTCGCCTTGTCAAACGACTTACTAGAAACAGTTCACTACAATCCAATCAAACCGCCTTTCTTTCGTATTCTCAGAACATGAGACAAAACCACAAACCCACACCCACACCCGCAAAGGCACCTCCTTCCCCCAAGTAGGTCTGTCATATCCGGAGTGTCCTCTGACTGGTGGGCCATACTATGTTCTCCCAAAATGGCCTGTCCTGTCTCAGATCTGCTCTACTTTGCCAACTCTGTGAAGTAGTCAGGAGCCAGCGGTGATCCACTACCTGCTTTATCAGGATAGGACCCTCTTCAGAGGTTTCCTGGCATTTGGCCATCCTCAAATCAGTAGGTACCAAGAAATATTGACTCTGTCCTTCTTAAATCCAAACAAGTTAGACCACTGGGACTTGGACAGGTTATGGCTCTGGGTGCCTGGCTTCCTGGATCCCAAGTTCAGAGACTTCCATCACCAAGGAAGTGAGGTGAAGTCACTTCCTTGAGGAACTGAATGAGGTCACTGCCTTGGAAACCACGTTGTCCTAACATTTGCCTCCAAGGTTCCCATGAGATGGAGGATGCCCCTACATCCTGTGACACTTTCACAAGTTCGAATCGTATATCAAACATAGGGACCAGGGAACAGCTCTCCACACAGGCATGGTTTGGTCTATCTTCTCTGTATTAAGAAGAATGAGGCTGATTCAGACACATTCCTTCATTCTACCAGGTTGTTTGCCATTGAGATGACTTTTGCTCTCTCAGGTCCTTCATCGCTGCCTACATCTTCTCCAGGGATCATTTCTGCATGTACCTTTGAGGTTATCAGCAGGTGGAAGATCCCATGCATTCCTGTATTGTAAGACCAACACTGTCACTGCTCTTCTGTAAAGTTAGATTGAGGGAACAGTGTATGGTTAGGGTTAATAACATTTTCATTTTTGGTTAGGAACCATTCTGCTGGATGAATAATGTTATTGGAACCTGTGATATTTATTAGAATACAGACGTGAAATATATGTACATAAACAGAAATCTAAGTAAGATTTGAAGCCCAGAAATCATTGGGCCCTTGATTGGGATACCTATCGTTGAATTACATTCTGCAAAAATGTCTCAGAGAAATCGATATACAATGGCATAAGACCTTGTAACTGGATGATTGAATGTAGAAGAGAACCTCCAGTCAAAAAGTGATAGTCGGTAGGATTAGGAAGATAGTAGGTAGGTTTTAAGAAGAAGAGTGAATATAGGATTTGGACCAAAAGTTCTTTAGCAATAGGATTTCGATTAGAGTGTGAATGTAAGTTTCAGAACATGTGAAGATTTAGTCACAATGATGAACTGTGGAAAAGCAGATACCAATAGAGACATTACAAAAACAGGCAAAGTATAAAGTGAGTGAGAGGATTAGACATTTTCAACAGGGTTGAGTTTGAATATATAATCTTTGGAAGAAACTAATTTGTAGTTACCAATAGGATTTTCATTTGAGAGCATTAGGCAACCTGGAAATGGATGTTTTTAGTAATCCATGTTCACTTTTCATTTAGCTTTGATACAATCATAAGTGTGACCTTTGCTTTTTGTGTCCAGAATATTTCAGTGATAAAATGCATATGTAGATCAGGTGACATGGGTATTTCTTCCAACATTTCTGGGAGCAATATTTTGAAGACGTATAAATTAGTGTTGGGGGTACAAAGAGGTGTACCCTGTGTCTATGAATATAGAGATAATGCATGAAAATACCACATTGTGAATAAATAATATAACTGGTTCCACTTTAAATAATGGATTGAATTGATATCTGAAACTAAGTAAGAAATCTTATATTGATATACAATCATTCATTCCAACCAGTTGTACATCTAATGGTAATATTAGGATTATGGTTTATTATGAGGGGTGTGTGAGTTTTGCTTCAAATTTGATAATGGAAATCGAAAATAATGTGTTTGGAAAGAAGTTTCAAGAAAAGACCAGTCAGAAACGGAGGAATACATGTTTTCTGAAGCAGGAAGTGATTGAAAGTGAAATAAATGCCTATAAATTTGTGAACGTGTGGAAGAAATATATATCCTATAATGTGCATAAACTCAAGAAATAGAAATGTACCAGTGTTGAATAAAAATAAACTTCAAAGTACATATCATGTCCCATAGGAATCTACTTGCATTGATGTTAAACTTGGACAGTTACTGTAGAAATATTAGGATTTTTTTTTTTTTTTGGTGTTATACTACAATTTATTTTAGCACTAGAATGCCACAGAATGTAGAGGAAAGAGCAATGGATTTTTAGTTATAGCACTAATAATCTAACATTTAATGACTTTTTTGGGGAGTCTAGAAATTACATAAGGCTATGTAACATATATTTTATTATTTAACATTCATAAATGCTTGGGATTTTAGTAATATTTCTAGTTTTTTATTTTTTATTTTTTAAGTTGTTGATGGATCTTCATTTTGTTTATTTCTATGTGGTGCTGAGAATAGAACCCAGTTCCTCACACATACTAGGCAAACATGTTAACACTGAATCACAAACCCAGCCGCTCCACTTTTGTCTTAACATCGAACACGCCTCTCCCTCTTCTTTACTCACTTTCTTCCTCATTTTTCCCCTTCTCTCTCTTCCTTTTTCGTTTTTCCTCCATATCTATTTTTCTCTCATGGCATTACAAACAGTGGTATGCTATGAAATTTAAATTTGAGACTGTTTTTTATAGTCACTATTTTTTTTAAAAAAATTTAATAATTATAATCACCTGATAGATATATTACAATACATTTACTATACATATGTGTCTATATTCATGCATATGCATTACATATATTATGTATATATATATATATATATATATATATATATATATATATATATATACATATATATTTAAAAGTACTTTGATTAGCCTGTTAGAAATAATATACACCAAGACTTTCTTAATTCTGAAGTCTTCCAGAATTAACATCTTACAATGAAAATCAAATAAACATATTTAAGAAAAAAGGTATCATTCTTTATTATCAATATTGATAATTTAATGTTTTTTATCACGTTACGCTGTAATATGGCATATTATATCTTATGAATTAGAGAAATTTTTTTGAACAACCTATTATTTAAGGACCATATGCACTGACATTTTAAATGGCTTTCTTATGATTTCAATTTCTATCAATTATGTATTAATTGCCAAATACTTATTTTAGTACTTTTCATATTCATAATTGATATAAAGTGAATTGTTTAATTTTTCTGGTAATTAGTTACTTATTACAGTAGGGACATAATTAATAGTTCTAAATTTTTATAAGTAAGTGGTACAAAGATATTTTCATGCAAAATTAAGAATAATTGCATGCTCTAAATGTTTGATTGTTGATACATATAATACAGAGCTTTTGATGAGTCTCTTCCCAGTAAAACATAAAATGCAAAGATATCGTTGGGTATGTATGTCCAAATAAAGATAATGAAAAATACACATTATCAGCTAGAAACTATTAAATAAAAGATGAAAAGAACAATCCAACACATTGTACCAACTTATCAGATGAGGCAGTATTCTGAAAGAATAGCCTAAGACTAGACCTGGTCCATGACAAAATATTTACCAAAAATTGAAATATGAAAAATATAGGAAATGCTATGAATTTTTCATTAAGGTAGGTGGATTATCCTTTAATCTCAATTAAGTGTATTTTCAAAAGCCAGTTTTCTGGTAAAATAAATTTGTGATAGATACAACTACACAAAACAAAGTTTCTGCTTAGCAAAATGAATGCATCTCAACACTTTTTTAGCTGATTTCTTGCCACTCAATTTTAAACCTTTATTTATTTATTTATTTTTATTGATTGTTCAAAACATTACAAAACTCATGATATATTATCTTTCATACATTTGACTCAATTGGGTTATGAACTCCCATTTTTCCCCAAATACGAATTGTAGAAGCACATTTTTTACACATTCACATTTGTACATAATGGCATAATAGTGATGTTGTATTCTGCTACCTTTTCTATCCCCTACTATCCCCCCTCCCCTCCCCTCCCATCTTTCCTCTCTACCTCATCTGCTGTTGTTCAATTCTCTCCATTGTTTTCCCCCCATTTCCCCTCACAACCTCTTATATGTAATTTTGTGTAACATTGAGGGTCTCCTACCATTTCCATATGCTTTCCCTTCTCTCCCCCTTTCTATCCCCCCACTCGTCTTTGTTTAATGTTAATCTTTTTCTCATGCTCTTCCTCCCTGTTCTGTTCTTAGGTGCTCTCTTTATATCAAAGAAGACATTTGGCATTTTTTTAAGGATTGGTTAGCTTAGCTTAGCATAATCTGCTCTAATGCCATCCATTTCCTTGCAAAGTCTATGATTTTGCCATTTTTTAGTGCTGAGTAATACTCCATTGTGTATAGATGCCACAGTTTTTTAACCATTCATCTATTGAAGGACATCTAGGTTGGTTCCACAGTCTAGCTATTGTGAATTGTGGCGCTATGATCATTGATGTGGCAGTATCCCTATTGTACGCTCTGTTAAGACCCTCTAGTCCGAGAAAGGTGATAGCTGGGTCAAATGGTGCATTCATTCCCAGCTTTCCAAGAAATCTCCATACTGCTTTACAAATTGGCCTTATCAATTTTCAGTACCACCAGTAGTGTACAAGTGTACCCTTTTCTCCACATCCTCGCCAACACTTATTGTTGTTTGACTTCATAATGGCTGCTAATCTTACTGGAGTGAGATGGTATCTTAGGGTGGTTTTGATTTGCATTTCTCTGACTGATAGAGATGGTGAGCATTTTTTTATGTACTTGTTGATTGATTGTATGTCCTCCTCTCTGAAGTGTCTGTTCAGGTCCTTGGCCCATTTGTTGATTGGGTTATTTGTTATCTTATTGTTTAATTTTTTGAGTTCTTTGTATATTCTGGATATTAGAGCTCTATCTGAAGTGTGAGGGGTAAAAAATTGTTCCCAGGATGTAGACTCTCTATTTACCTCTCTTATTGTTTCTCTTGCAGAGAAAAAACTTTTTAGTTTAAGTAAGTCCCATTTGTTTATTGTTGTTATTAACTCTTGGGCTATGGGTGTCCTATTAATGAATTTGGAGCCCGACCCCACAGTATGTAGATCATAGCCATCTTTTTCTTTTATCACATGCAGTATCTCTGATTTCCTCACTAGCTCCTTGATCCATTTTGAGTTAACTTTTGTGCATGGCGAGAGAAAGGGATTCAGTTTCATTTTGGTGCATATGGATTTCCAATTTTCCCAGCACCATTTGTTGAAGATGCTATCCATCTCCCAATATGCTTTTAGCCTCTTTATCATATATAAGAATGTTGTAATTTTGTGGATTGATTTCTGTGTCCTCTATTCTCTACCACTGATCCACCTGCCTGTTTTGGTACCAGTACCACGCTGCTTTTATAACTATTGCTTTGTAGTACAGTTTGAACTCTGGTATCGCTATACCTCCAGATTCAAATTCCTGCTTAGAATTGCTTTTGCTATTCTGGGTCTTTTGTTTTTCCATATGAATTTCATGATTGCTTTATCATTTCTACAAGAAATGCCGTTGGGATTTTGATTGGCATCCATTTTAACCTGTAGAGAACTTTGGGTAATATCACCATTTTGATGATGTTAGTTCTGCCTATCCATGAACAGGGTACATTTTTCCATCTTCTAAGATCTTCTTCTATCTCTCTCTTTAGGATTCTGTAGTTTTCATTATATAAATCTTTCACCTCTTTTGTTAGGTTGATTTCCAAGTATCTTATTTTCTTTGAGGATATTGTGAATGGAGTGGTTTTCCTCCTTTCCATTTCAGAAGTTTTGCTCCTGATATACATAAATGCCTTTGATTTATGCGTGTTGATTTTATATCCTGCCACTTTGCTTAATTCATTTATTATCTCTAGCAGTTTCTTTGTAGACCCTTTTGGGTCTGTTATATATATTATCATGTCATCCACAAATAGTGATTATTTAAGTTCTTGTTTTCCTATTTTTATGCCTTTAATTTCTATTGTCTAATTGCTCTGGCTAGAATTTCAAGAACTAAATTGAATAGAAGTGGTGATAGAGGGCATCCCTGTCTTGTTCCAGATTTTAGAGGCAATCCCTTCAGTTTTTCTCCATTTAGGATGATGCTAGCCTGAGGTTTAGCATATATAGCTTTTACAATGTTGAGGTAAGTTCCTGTTATCCCTAGTTTTTCTAGTGTTTTGAACATAAAGGGATGCTGTACTTTGTCAAATGTTTTTTTCTGCATCTATCGAGATGATCATATGGTTCTTGTCTTTAAGTCTATTGATGTGGTGAATAGTATTTATTGATTTCCTTATATTGAACCAGCCTTGCATCCCAGGGGTGAATCCTACTTGATCATGGTGCACAATTTTTTTTGATATGCTTTTGTATTCGATTCATCAGGATTTTATTGAGAATTTTTGTATCCAAGTTCATTAGAGATATTGGTCTGTAGTTTTGTTTCTTTGAAGTGTCTTAGTCTGATTTCAAGATCAGGGTGATTTTGGCCTCAAAGAATGAATTTGAAAGAGCTCCTTCTTTTTCTATTTCTTGAAAGAGCTTGAAAAGAATCAGTATTAATTCTTCTTTGAAGGTTTTGTAGAACTCCGCTGTTTACCCATCCGGTCCAGGGCTTTTTTTCGTTGGTTATCTTTTGATGGCTTCTTCTATTTCTTCCTTTGTCATTGGTCTGTTTAAATTGTGTGTGTCTTCCTGACTCAATCTGGGCAGATCGTATGACTTAAGAAATTTATTGATATCTTCACTATCTTCTATTTTATTGGAATATAGGGTTTCAAAATACTTTCTAATTATCTTCTATATTTCTGTAGTGTCTGTTGTGGTATTGCATTTTTCACCCCCTATGTTAATAATTTGAGTTCTCTCTCTTCTTCTCTTCGTTATCATGGCTAAGGGCCTGTCAATCTTATTTATTTTTTCAAAGAACCAACTTTTAGTTTATCAATTTTTTCAATGATTTTTTGTTTCAATTTAGTTGATTTCTGCTCTTATTTTAATGTCGTCTACTACATTTGCTGTTGTTTTGCTCTTCCTTTTCTAGGTTTTTGAGGTGTAGTGTGAGTTCATTTATTTGTTGTTGTTTTTTTCTTTTTTTGAGGAAAGAACTCCAAGAAATGAATTTTCCTCTTAAAACTGCTTTCATTGTGTCCCATAGATTACAGTAGGTTGTGTCTGTATGGTCATTTGTCTCTAAGAATTTTTTTGTCTCCTCCTTAATGTCTTCTGTAACCCATTGATCATTCAGTAGAATATTGTTCATTTTCCATGTGATGTAGGATTTTTCCTTCCTTCTTTTATCATTGATTTCCAGTTTCATTTCATTATGATCTGATATGGTGCATGGTATTATCTCCACGCCTTTATATTTACTAATAGTTGCCCTATGACCTAATATATGGTCTATCTTTGAGTAGGATCCATCTGCTGCTGATAAGAAGGTGTATCCACTTGATGATGGTTGATATATTCTATATATGTCGGTTAAGTCTAGGTTATTGATTGTGCTGTTGAGTTCTATAGTTTCTTTATTCAGTTTTTGTCTAGAGGTTGTGTCTAATGGTGAGAGCGGTCTGTTGACGTCACCTATAATTATTATGTTGTAGTCTATTTGACTCTTGAACTTGAGAAGAGTTTGTTTTATGAGTGTGGCAGCTCATTTGTTTGCTGCATACAAATTGGTAATTGTTATGTTATGTTGGTGGATGGTTCCTTTTAACGTTATATAGTGTCCTTCTTTATTCCTTTTGATTGACGTAGATTTGAAGTTGATTGTATTTGATATGAGTTTGGCCACTCCTGCTTGCTTCTGTGTGCCCTGTGAGTGGTATGATTTTTCCCAACCTTTTACTTTCAGCCTGTGTATGTCTTTACCTATCATATGAGTCTCCTGAAAGCAGCATATTGTTGGATTTGTTTTTTTGATCCAGGTTACTACCCTATGTCTCTTGAATGGTGAGTTTAGGCCATTAACATTTAAGGTTACAATTGAAATATGATTTGTACATCCATTCATGTTAATTTATTTATTTATTTTAGTTTGGCTAGTTTTTACTTTTTGGTTATTTTCCTCCCCCTTTACTGAGATACCTCCCACTGTTAGTTTGGGGCACTATTTTTCAATTCTTCTTCTTGTAGTATTTTGCCCAAAATCCTTTGCAGTGCTGGTGTTATGGGTGTGAATTCTTTTAGTTTTTATTCATTGTGAAAGACTTTAATTTTATTGTCAAATCTGAAGCTTAATTTTTCTGGATACAGTATTCTTTGTTGGAATTCATTATTTTTCAGTGTTTGAAATACATTGTTCCAGGATCTTCTCACTTTCAAAGTTTGTGATGAAAAATCAGTCGTTAATCTAATTGGTTTACCCCTGAATGTAATCCGCCTCCTTTCTCTCGTAGCTTTTAATATTCTCTCCTTGTTCTGTATGTTGGCTATCTTCATAATTATATGTCTTGGAGTTGGTCTATTATGGTTTTGAATGTTTGGGGTCCTGTAGGCTTCAAGGATTTGGCAATCCATTCCATCTTTCATCTCTGGGAAGTTTTCTAGAATTATTTCATTTAATATGTTGTCCATTCTTTCGGTTTGAATCTCTATGGCTTCCTCTATCCTGATGACTGTGAAATTTGTTTTTTTTATGACATCCCATATCTTTTGAATAGACTGCTCTTGGGACTTAAGCATCTTTTCTGTGTTGACTATATTCTTTTCAAGTTGATAAACGTTGTCGTCATTATCTGATGTTCTGACTTCTATTTGATCAAGTCTATTTGTAATATTCTCGTTTGAGTTTTAATTAATAGTTTCCTGCATTTCTAGGATTACTGTTTGATTTTTTTTAAGATCTCTATCTCCTGGTAAAGCTTGTTCTTTGCCATTTGAATTTGTTTAATTCATTTTCAAAATATACTTTTATTGCTAGGACTTGCTGATTCATGTATTCTCTAATATCCCTTTCCATCTGAGTTAGGTAAGCCTTGAGTTTTTTTTTCCCTATCCCTGTTTCTGATGATTCTAGGTCCTCCTGTAGAATTAAGTTGTCCTGCATTGTTTGTACACATTTTTTTCCTTTGTTTTTTCATGATGTTCACGTTGTTTTCCATCTCTATTTGATTGCTGTTTTTCTGCTCTATTCTATAGATTTGTTTTGGTTTAATATATCTGTTGTCTCTCCTTTGTGTTGGTAGACTATGCCTGCTAAAGTGAATTCTGCTTGGAAGGAATTGCGATGGCCGAGCTCCAGTGATGTCACCTGTCTGCTATGGCGGGCCCCAGGCTCCTTGCCAGGGTGTTCAAATGGGAGTGGCCTGGGACTGATCTGTCTCTGTTTGTTTTCAACTCCCGGTCGCCGGCGGGCGGGCGGTCTCCAGCTGTCCAGTCACACAGTCAGCGGGTGGGCTGTCACTGGTGGGCGGGAGATCTCTAGCCACCCAGTTGCACGTGCAGCCAGCGGGCGATTGGTCGCTGGTAGGCAGGCGGGCACCAGCCACCCAGTCGCACCAGCAGCGGGCTGTTTGTGACCAGTGGGCGGGCGTTCTCCAGCCGCCCAGTCACGCGGGCCTGGCCTCTAGTCCCCTGTTATCTCCTGCTAGTCCTGGTTTCTCATGCTAGACCAGATTTCCCCTGAGTGATGCCTCTCGGCAGCTCATACTGTCCTCTGGGCCTGCCGTTTCTTGGGTGTGGATGGTGTCTATGGGGAACCCCGGCACTCTATTGTTTTGATTTTTTCCTCTTGCCCCTCTCCCAGCTCTGGCTAGACAGGTTTCGTTTTCGCCGCTGATGGGAGGGGAAGTTGAAGGTCAGGTGCCTCTAGTTTTCCCGACGTCTTTATGCAGGCTCTCTCTGATAATCTCTCCAATGGAAAGCCTAAGAGAGATTTTATGTGAATTCCCTGCTGTATGGGAGATGAGCTGAGTAACACAAACCTGTTTTATTGTTGCAATCTTTTGGAGAGTGGCGGTGGTTACTTCTGCTCTCCAAGATGGTGGCCGTTGGTTTCCTTGGTGGAGTTTTTATTGTGGGGGGATAGAACTGTAGCACTTCCTTCCCCGTTTGAAATCCCAAACTCAGCCTGGGGCTCAGTTGGAGGTCAGCCAGCAGGATTCCACAGAATCTGCAGCAACGTTTCTCCCTGCCGGCTGGTCGCTTCTAGGTGGTGCCCTGCTGTCTCTAGCCACGGGGCAGGCCACACGGATTTGTCAGCCCGGATCTCCGGTCGCACATTTGGCTCGTGTTTGAGACTCAATTACCGGACCTCATTGGTGGAAATCATTCTTCTAGGTTTCGGTGCACACCCATTTTTCTGTAAGATCCTAACAAGATAATTTTTTGTCGTTCTAACTCGTTATTCACCTGTGAAGTGGCGCAGTTCACAGGGTGTGAGTGGCAGATTCAGAGACATCCCTTCATCCTGACCAGGTTGTTTGCCATGGAAGATGACTTTTGCTCTCTCAGGTCCTTCATAGCTGCCTACATCTTCTCCATGGCTTATTTCTCCATGGACCTTTGAGGTTCTCAGCAGGTGAAAGATCCCCTACATTCCTGTATTATAAGACCAACTCTGTCCGTGCTCTTCTTTAAAGTTAGATTGAGGGAACACTGTAGGGTTAGGGTTAATAACATGTTTGATTTGGGTTAGGAATCATTCTGTTTATGAATAATTCTATTGAGAAGCTGCGATATGTATAAGAATATATAGTTGAAATATATGTAGGAAAACAGAAATCTAAGTAAGATTTGAATCCCAGAATGGCATTGGGCCCTTAATTGGGATACTTAGCGTTGAATTACGTTCTGCACAGATGTCTCAGGTAAATTGATATACAATGTCATAGGACCCTGTACCTTGGAAGATTGAATGTAGATGAGAACATTCATTTAAAAAGGTATAGTTGTTATTGAATGGTTAATTAAATAGGTACTTGTCACTTCCTGTTTTTCTCTATGCTTAACAAAACACTGTTGAAATCTTGAGAACTGTTTGCTAATCTTGTTCCCAGAATGTGCTGTCCCCAGTTTTCAAACTGCAGAATTTACTCTCTCACCTGGTTGCATGCAAACTGCCCACTCCCACTGACCCATCAATAAACTTCCCTCCTTGCCCTCGGCAAGGAAAGTATATAAGCTCTGCTCAAGCTCTTCTCAGGGCTCTCTGCTGTATTCAAGTGAGCTCTGAGCCCCAGCATGCTGGAACTCCAATAAACCCTTTGCTGTTTCATGAGTCAGTTTCTTGATGGTCTCTTCCTCCAATGCACGCCCGACCTTTACACATGAAGTTTCCACTGATATCTGGCAGCGGCGGATGAGAGACCCCAACGGGCTACTCTTGGGGTAAGTAAGTCTCCTATTCCTGGTTTCAGGTTTCAGGTTAGGACTTGGAAAAATGGCTATTGATGAAGAGTGTGAGCTCTCTCCAACAGTGGCTGACAGACGTGTCACAGAGCCACAGGCCACGTTCCTGGAGGACGCCCCAGAGGACTTGGGAAATTTAGTTATAATATATTCCTCGACTCAGTGATATTTTGTTTTGGATTCGGTTATTGCCGGCTACTCAGTCCTGATCTCAGTGTTGGACGTCCATTGCCTGTCTTTATTGTCTTGTCTTGTCTGTTTCATGTGTCGTTGCTTTCACTGTTTGTGGATCTTTCATTATGGGACAGAGCACTTCAATGCTAGATCTCAGTTTAAAGGGCGACTCTTGCGTGGTCTCATAAAATCCCAACACAATTAATGGCAATACTTCTCTGAGCTCAGTTCCAGAACTCAGTCTCTAAGGGGAATCACACCAGAGTTCAAGCTCATGTGGACCCAGTCATCTCTTCCAAATGCCACACAAATGACCACAATTAAAACCAAAACACTCCCCAATGGCCCTCATCTTCTTCCATATAGACACTCATCATTACCTCTGGCTGGACGTTTCCATGAGGGGCATAGCCCAAGACAGTGTCCAAAACATGCTCCCTTGCCGCTAATTTGCCTAAAGTCAGGGTGGCCTGGAAACCCTTCCAGTGAACCAGGATTGATCAAATACACCTGCCATTAATACTGATCTTCTTCTGCAATTTGAGGCCTACTGACTGTCAGGTGTAGATTCTTTATGTGAATTTCAGTCATAAGAAAACCCAACCACATCTCCAGTGCTTTGAAAAACTCATTTGACCCAAAGGATCCCAATTCTCACTTGATGGACGTCAAGAACCTAACAGAGGACAGAGAGAAACTGCACCCACAATGACTGCTCTTTTGGCCATTTTGGTTTTGGATGCACACATGGGATCTTTCTTTAGATCTATCAGTTGCAGAGAATCTAAGACACAGCCTCACACAGGGCATAGAGTTGGATTCAGACACATCCATTTCCAAAGCAATTAAGCAAAGAGCCACAGGTTATGCCCATTCATTTCCATCTGAAAACTGTTTTCTTCAGGCTTCACAAAGGGGTGGTCCGAAACAAAGAACTTCTTGACATTCAAGGCAACAGAACATTATGTAAGCAAAAGGCTCAAAGAAGGGTTTCTCCACTGAGAGTTTACTGGTCACACTGATATCTGCGTTTTCTGAGATGCTCGCCATTCCCTTCATCTATCCAGTACATGGCCATGTCACAGAGCTTGGAGGTGGTACATATCTTGGACACAAAACCATGAGCCTATTCTGGAGATTGGCCAGAATTCAGAAAGAAAATTGGAAATTACTAAGATCGTTGGTGTTGCCCATCCTTAAGGAAAGCTGCAATCCATTCATTAATTGGGCAGGATGAATGCTGGGAAGCTTTCTACAAGACAGGACAAATCCATTGATGCATTCTCTTTTCTAATGTCTACAACCACGGACATAGTGGGATACACAGACATAGAAACACTCGCCTTGTCAAACGTCTTACTAGAAACAGTTCAACCCCCAAAAACAAACCACCTTTCCTACCTATTCTCCGAACATGAGACAAAATCATAAACCCAAAACCACACCCATATTGGCACCTCCTCCCCCCAAGTAGGTCTGTGACTCTAGGGAGTGTCCTCTGACTGGTGGGCCATACAATTTTCCCCTGCAAAGTCCTGTCCTGTCTCAGGTCTGTTCTCCTTGACCAACTCTATTAAGTTGTCAGAAGCTAGTGTTTAGCCACTACCTGCTTTCTCAGGAAACGCCCTTCTTCAGAGCTCTCCTTGCTTTTGCCATCCTAACATCAGTAGGTACAAAGAAAGACTGACTCTGTCCTTGGTAAATCCAAACAAGTGAGCCCATTGGGACTGGGACTGGGACTGGCTCTATGTGCCTGGTTTCCAGTATCCCAAGTTCAGAGAGATCCATCACCAAGAAAGTGAGGTGAGGTCACTCCCTTCAGGAACTGAATAAATTCACTGCCTTGTAAACCATTTTTTCCTAATAGTTGCTTCCAAGTGTCCCATTAGATGGAGGCTTCCCCTACTTCCTTTGAAACTTTCACAAGTTAGAATGGTATGTCAACCTTAGGAACCCGGGAATAGCTATCCACACAGGCCTGGTTTGGTCCTTCTCCTCTACATTAAGAAGAGAGAGGCTGATTCAGACACATCCCTTCATCCTGACCAGGGTGATTGCCATGGAAGATGACTTTTGCTCTCGCAGATCCTTCATAGCTGACTATATCTTCTCCAGGATTCATTTCTGCATGGACTTTGGAGGTTCTCAGCAGGTGGAAGATCCCCTACATTCCTGTATTGTAAGACCAACTCTGTCCCTGCTTTTCTTTAAATTTAGGTTGATAGAACAGTGTATTCTTAGGGCTAATAAAATGTTTGATTTGAGTTAGGAATAATCCTGCGGGATGAATAATGGTATTGGGAACCTGAGATATTTATAAAAATATAGAGGTTAAATATATGAATGAAAACCGAAATCTAGGTAATTTTGAACCCCAGAAGGGCATTGGGCCCTTGATTGGGATACTTAACTTTGATTTACATTGTGTACAGATGTCTCAGATAAATAGATATACAATGGCATCGGACCTTGTAGCTTGGATGATTGAATGTTGAAGAGAACATCCAGTCAAAAACGGATAGTAGGTAGAATTAGGTACAGAGTTGGTTTAGGAAGAAGAGTGAGTATAGGATTTGGAACAAAAGTTCTGGAGCATTAGGGTTGTGGTTAGAGAGTGAAAGTGAACATAAGTTCATGTGAAGGGTCAGTCACAATGGTGAACTGGTGAAAATATGCAGGAAACCACATATCTTTAGAGACATTATGAAATCAGGCAAAGTATAAAGTGAGTGATATGATTATGCATTTTCAACAGGGTTGAGTTTGAATATATAATCTTAGGAAGAAACAAATTTCCCCTTCCTCTCCTGTTTTCTCTTTTCTTTCCACTATACAAAGTCTAATCTGGGACAGAAAAGATCCGTCCTTTATAAGGCATATCAGGACATATACAGGATTGCCTGGAGCCCTTAGTTTGGGTAATGATTTAGCAGATAAAACTATGCATGACATACATATTTTCTCTACAGTAGAAGAAGCTACAAATTTTCATAAAATATTCCATGTCAATGCTAATACTATACATAAGCGCTTTAAAATAACTAAGGAACAAGCTAGACAAATAATAAAACAATGTCAAAATTGTGTGACCATTTTACCACAAGTTAATCTTGGAGTCAATCCTAGAGGATTGATACCTAACCATATTTGGCAGATGGACGTCACAAACTTGCCAGAATTTGGAAAATTAAAATATTTGCATGTTACAGTTGATACTTCTTCTGGATTTTTGATGGACTCCCTTCATGCCGGAGAAAAAAAAAACTAAAGATGTTATAGCTCATTGCTTACAAAATTTTGCCACTGTGGGCATTCCAAAACAGTTAAAAACAGATGTTGCCCCTGGTTATACTTTTACCTCTTTTAAAGAATTTTGCTCATCATTTTGCATTACTCATATAACAGGAATCCCATACAATCCACAGGGACAAGGCATAGTTAAATGAGCTCATCAAACTATTAAAACGTACTAATTAAACAAAAAAAAAAAAAAGGAATTGGGAAGGGGTATGTATTCCCCAAAGATAAACTTAAAATAACCCTTTTTACTCTAAACTTTGGAAATTTGGATTCATCAGAGCTTAGTCCTGTGGAAAGGCATATGTGTCCAAAAAATGTACATAAGCCCAAGGTACTTTGGAAGGATATTCTAACAGGACAATGGAAATGTCCTGACCCAGTAATTGTCTGGAGTTGGAGGTCTGTTTGTGTGTTTCCACAGGGAGAACAGCAGCCGATTTGGATTCCAGAGAGACTAACTAAAGCGATTTCTACAGATTAAAAGAATATGATTTGGCTCAAATCCATAACAGCTGATATCCAGAACTCCAGTTTGGCTATTCTTACATCTGTGACAAATCCAGGATGCTTTTTTCAATATCTACTTTATTATTACCCTTTCCCATGTCATGAAGTTCTATTTTGTTTTTTGAGCTCATACAAACCTAGGTTAATGTTTTGCTGATCAGTTCTATTTTTGGACTATAGAGTTTTTAGACATTGCAATGGAGATTTCACCTGTAAAATGTTATAAGGCCTTTACTCTTATGTTATGTGTTGTATGTATTATATTACGTGTGCACACTTGTGTTTTTTGTTATATGTTTGAATGTACGTATGTCCATATATCATATATGATGAGTGCTCATGAAAAAAATGGATCTAAATATATTTTTATACACTTGATGTAAATGTTTTAATTTAAATTGGGTAAACACCTGTTGAGGATTGTTTTAAAATGTGTACAAAAAAGGAGGTTAACAGATCTGTTTGTTTACTTTCACCTTTTCTTTTCATTATATTTAATAATTCTCTTCAAGACAATATAAATTGTTAAGAAAATTGTTTTCTTTTAGTACCTTCTGGAATGTTACATAATTTTTCTTTGGCCATTATTGCCAAAATTCCTATCTTCATCCCAGTGCCTGTAAAGACAAAGATAAAACCAATCTACAGCTTCTGCAATAGCCATCACTGAACGGCTTGCAGAACTTGCCTGGACTATGTATCACCTGTATGCATTTTGAACTCACCTGCATGCATTGTGAACAATATGTTGGTGAATTGACTTCTGGTAGTGTTGGGGTATTTTTGCTGATGATGTCATCGGTGGTACAATTTTTCCAAAAGGAGCCGTCAATTGGCTTGGTGTATCTTCCTCCCTTCTGCTGTCATGGTCGTTCAGCTAAAATTTGGGGGCCAACAGAGGTGAGACAAAGAACCTCACCCCCCGCTGGTACAAAGACCTCTACACAGGTGTGACTGTATACTGGATCTGTAGCTAGTGACGGGTAAGATCCAATTGCAATGGTACCAATCTAAGACTGGAGGCTGATACCTTGAGGTCAGCTCATTCGATAATGGGTAAGCACCATATGTACTATTGGACAACCTAAGGCAGGCATGGTCCCTAAGCCACATGCTTGTTGTTTAAACAGAGAGGGGGAGGTGTTGAGAGGCACAGGCCAAGGGGCCAAACAAACTTTCAGACTGCAAGCTGATGATTGGCTAACAGCGGCCCCAGCAACATCAAGCTAATTGGCTCCTCTGCGGTGATGCTCATTGGAGATGCTCATTGAGCAGTTTCCCCACCCTTTCAGACTGCAAGCTGATGATTGGCTCACAGCAGCCCCAGCAATATCTAGCTGATTGGCTCCTCTGTGGTAATGCCATTGGGCTGTTTCCCCACCCTTTCAGACAACGGAGCTGGTCATTGTGGGACATTTTGGGCTCTGCCCACACGACCCAGCCAATCGACCTCAAGAGAAGGAGTGTGGAGGTTGAGAGCTTGTGGGAAGCCAGTAGTGGCAGTTGGGCTCTGAGGGTTTTTCCCGAGGAGCTAATTTTTAGTCATGTGTGGTTCTAAAAGTAAGGTTAGTTTCTTTTGACAAGTGGCTCCTGAATTGTGCCCAGCCAGATTGCAGCAATCCTAAAGTGATGGAGAAAAAGAACCCAAACAGAATAGAAATACAAGCAGTTTAGAGAGGCATGGTGTATAGTTGGATTTACCTTTTGCATGATAAAGGGTAGGTGTTATAAATCTAGTCAATTTTAAATTGAAATAGTTCTCCATGTGTTTTATAGTTAACAAATATGTGAATTCCTATATCCCTTTATCTGTAGCCTATTCAGCACATGTATTTTTGTATGCACATATAGAATCCTACCTGGTATCACATGTACATTTTTGTTAGATGGCTGACTTGGCAGATACAAATTTTTAGAAGAGGTCACTCCTCCTAAACGTTGTTGGAATTGAAAATTAAAACTATGGGTGAGCTTCCTAGTTGAACAATATAATACATAAATCCATGTTCAGTAAAATGAATAGTTTTGGATCTGTGGATGTTATATATTTCATGATGAATTTCGATTGGCATATATATTGCTACCTTTTAATGCCTCTATCTCTCTCTCTCTCTCTCTCTCTCTCTCTCTCTATATATATATATATATATATATATATATATATATATATACATACATACACACACACACTCTCCAGATTTTTCAGAATGTAAAATATATGTGTCTTATTATACAATCCCTAAATGCATTCATATTCATGAATGTGGATTTATAACCAAATGTTCAAAAAGTTATTTTCAGAAATATTCATCCACCTTAAATACATATTGTATCCTAGTACTGAAATCAAAATTCAGTGAATGGTGCATAGAAGTCCTAATTTTTCTACAGTAACTGACCCACTTTAACATCAATGCAAGTAGATTCCTATGGGACATGATGTGTATTTTGACCTTCATTTTTATTCAACACTGTTACATGACTATTTCTTCAGTTTATGCACATCATAGGATATATATTTCATTCACAATTTTGCAAATTGATAGGCTTTTGTTTCACTTTTAATCACTTCTTGCTTCAGTACACAAGTATTCCTCTATGTTTTTTGACTGGTCTTTTCATGATACTTCATTTTATTTTAGATTTCAATAATCACTTTTAAAGCAAAACTCACACACTCTTCATGATAAACCATAAACCTAATATTACCTTAGATGTATAAATGGTTGTAATGAATGTATGTATATCAATATAAGATTTCCTGTAAATTTGTAAATATCAATTCAATCCAATATTTAAAGTTGGAACCAGTAATATTATTTATTCACAGTATGGTCTATTCATTCATTTTATCTATATTCCTAGACACAGGGAACACCTATTTGTACACCCTATACTAATTTATACACCTTCAAAATATTGCCCACAGAAATGGTGGAAGAAATACTCATGTCACCTGATCTACATATGCACTTTATCACAGTAATATTCTGGAAACAAAATGCAAAGTTCACACTTATGACTGTGCCAAAGCCTAAATGGAAAGTGTGCATGGATTACTAACAATATCCATGTCTAGATTGCCTAATTCTCTCAAATGTCAATCCTATTGGTGACTAAATATTTGATTCTTTCTAAGATTTTATACTCAACCTCTACCCTGTTGAAAATGTCTAATCCTATCACTCAATTTATACTTTGCCTGATTTCTTAATATCTCCATTGATATCTGCTTCCCCATATATTTTCCCCAGTTCATCATTGTGTCTGACTCTTCACATGTGGTGACATTTACATTCACTCTCTACCGCAAACCCTATTGCTAAAGAACTTTTTGTCCAAATCCTATACTCACTTTTCTTCCTAAACCTACTGACTATCTTCCTAATCCTACCAACTATGCCTATATGAGTGGATGTTTTCTTCTACATTCAATCATCCAATTTTCAAGGTCCTATGCCATTGTATATCGATTTATCTGAGACATCTGTTTAGAAGATATTTAAAAGCTAAGTATCCCAATCAAGGGCCCAATGCTCTTCTGGGCTTCAAATCTTACCTAGATTTCTGTTTTTATACTTATATTTCACCTATATATTCTTGTAAATATCACAGGTTCCCAATACCATTATTCATCCAGCAGAATGATTCCTATCCCAAATAAAACCTGTTATTACCCTAACCATACACTGTTCCCTCAATGTAACTTTACAGAATAGCAGGGAAAAAGTTGGTCTTACACTACAGGAATGTAGGGGATCTTCAACCTGCTGAGATCCTCAAAGGACCATGCAGAAATGATTTCTGGAGAAGTTGTAGGCAGCTATGAAGGACCTGAGGGAGGAAAACTCAACTTCCATGGTAAACAACCTGGTCAGAATGAAGGGATGTGTCTTTATCAGCCTCTTTCATCTTAATGTAGAGAAGATTGACCAAATCAGGCCTGTGTGGAGAGCTGTTCTTGGGTGCCTATGGTTGATATACCATTCCAACATGTGAAAATGTCACAGGAAGAAGGGGCACCCTCCATCTCATGGGACCCTTGGAAGCAACTCTTAGGACAAAGTGGTTGCCAAGGCAGTGACTTCATTCACTTCCTGATTGAGGTTACCTCACATAACGTCCTGGGTGATGGAACTCTCTAAACGTGGGATTCAGAAAGCCAGGCAAGCACACCCAGTCCCAGTCCCAGTCCCAGTGGTCTCACTTTTTTTGGATTTACCAAGGACAGAGTCTGTCTTTCTTGGTACCTACTGATGTGAGGATGGCCAAAAGACAGGAAAGCTAAGAAGAGGGGCCTTTCCTGATAAAGCAGGTAGTAGCTCACCACTGGCTTCTGACAACTTCACACAACATTCTTCCCTCAATGCAGCACAAAGGTCCCTTTCACTCATGAAGAGGAGGTCCAACCCTCAACTGTTCTGTAAAAGAACTTCAGAGAGAGAGGTTAAAGATTCCTGCAAAGCTGTTATGTAGGTTTCTAATATATTTAAGTTTTGGTCTATTTCTGCTTCTAACTGGGTCATTTGTTGTGTCCCATGGACCAGGGCAGTGGTTCCTGTGCCCACCCTTGTGGCAACTCCTATTCTTTATAGGATGGCTAAAGTGAGGGACATATGTTCCCAGTGAAACCGGGTTGTATGTCCCACCTATTCGATCTTCAAATGAACCTGCATCATGATAGAGCATTCTGGGTAACATATGCACCATTACACAATTAATCACATCCGTTTTTCATTTCACGAAAACATCAACAATGTTTTAGTATATAGAATTATACTGTTGTAGGGACGGACAAGGCAAGGCACCTAAGATAGCACCAAAGACAGTGAAACAGTCCTATTTGGTTGCACCCAGATTCAGAGGGCATTGCTTCGGTTGTAATCAATTAATCTTCTGAATTCCAAGTTTAGGTAGTTTCAGAATTTTGTACCCAACATGTAAGAGAAGTGGCTCAGAAGATCACACTCTGCAGAAGTTCACAAAAAGCTGTTTTTGTTTCTGTTTTTTTTTATCTGTTCTGGGCAAGTTAACTTTTCAAGGACAACTGGGTGGGGGAGAGCTTTTACTTCCCTTTCTTTTTTTCCCCCTGCCAGCTGTTACCATGGAGCCCAGATGGTAACTTCTTTATCTTAGAAATGTTGCCATCTCTGTGAAGCCCCAGTTCAAGGCCAGAGGAATTGTTCACATATTTTGTGAAAAACTAGTAAGGGGGTGTCTAGCTTAGGAATGCTGATTATTTTTAGCCAGTGGCCAAGTGGAACAGGGCAACATTAAAAGAGGAAGGTTATCTACACTGAAATCGTTTATAGGGACTTTTTTGCTGAAAGTCCTAAAGTCAGCCATGGTGAAGACTCCTGGAGAAGGTCAGTGAAAACTTTTCTGTGGGCCTGGTACAGAGGGGGGAGACAGAGAAGTCGGGGCTTAGAGCAGCTTCATGGATCTGAGAATGAGAAAGGAGAGATGTAAAAGAATAATGGGAAAGGGGTTTGGGATATTCCTAGCAACAAAACTTGAGCAGTAGAACAGGTAGAGCAGAGGGGAAGAAGGGAGTGAGTATCCACAAAGCCTGTGAGGGACTTTAAATTTTTAGTAACCTGTTTTCAGTGATGAAAGAGCAACTTTAAAGGCCATTTTCATTATATTTGGATAAGGGTCTGAGGGCTCTCCTCAGCTGGTTTGAGCTATGGGTTAGCTGGAAAGAGGACCTGGTGGGACTCAGTGCGGGCAGTGACAAGAGAAGAGAGGAGTGAGTAGGTGGAGGGGTACCTCAGTACCTGCTTCTCAGCCAGGGGGCAATGGTCTGAGAACCGGTGTTGGTTTGGGTTTTTGATCTAGTAATTGAAGAGAAGAAATCAGGTTGCTGAGTTTGGAGTGACAGCAGATAGTCTGGAGAAGAAGGCTGAGGGTGAGGATCTATTGGAGAAGCATAGTTCAGGATGTGAGCGAAGGAGGGAAAAGGCCTCCACATAGGGGAATCTCCTTTTACCCTTTTGATCACTTGCAGAAGTTAAAAAGGTCACACAGTATTTGAGGATCTAGAGACCCCTCTGGGGGCCATGGGTTTTGGTTATCTAATTGGTCATATGGCCAATGCTGTGTACAGAATTTGATGAGGAGTTCGGGTTCCATCAGGAAGCCCCTGTATGCTCACATCCCCATGACTTACAGAAGAAATTGGCTTTTCCTCCACACAGCTGTTGCTGTTTGTGGCTTTGATTGTCTGCCGGGCAAACATAGTAATCTAGGCTAGCCAACCTGCACCTGGCTTACCAGTCCCGACATCCATAATGTTTGTTTCCATTATTTATGGTACAAAAGGTATTTAATGGAATTTTAGTGGGATCCTCTTCATCAGGGATATCCTAATAGGAAAGACCTATAGCCAGCTAACAAATGTCTAGGTGGAGAAATGGCCACCAGGTTCCAAAGTGGGCTATATGTGAGATAGATTATACTTCTTCTCCAGTAGGATTTGTGATCAGCCATCGCTGCTGAAAGGGCTGATGAGGGTTAGAACTACTGGTGGTCAAGGAGAGACTCTATAGCTTCATCCACCTGGCGAATACACAATTTGAAAGGGTTACCAGTCTCTTCCAGTTTCCAGGCAGAGTCTGGACAGGGTGCAGGCTTGAGATGAGAGGCCAGGATCCAGGAAGTGATTCTGTCTACCTTTACCACTGTAGGTGTTATAAGTAGAACCTGGTATGGTCCTTTCCAGTGGGGTTCCAGGGATGACACCTGATGTTGTCTTACATAGACAAAGTCTCCTACTTGATATTGATGTGGAGTCCCCTCATCTCCAGGTTGGTAGGCAGTGGCCAGCTGTTTTCACAGGTATCGCTGAGTTCTTTCAACAGCTGTAAGTCTGTCAAGCATGGTGGTGTGGAAGGGATCGTTAGGTCTTAGAGTTGGGGTTAGGTCCCTTACTGGAATAGGGGCCCCATAGGGAATTTCATAGTGGGTGAGGTTACACAAAGAAACAGAGAGAGAATTTCTTGCATGAAACATTGCATAAGGCAGAAGCATTGTCCAATCTTTTATGTCGGTCTCTAAGCTTAATTTCATTAAGGTCTCTTTAATGGTTCTATTCATTCATGCTACCTGTCCTGCACTCTGTGGTCTATAAGCACAATGTAATCCCCAGGGTACTGGCTAACCCCTAACGTACCTGGGTCATGAATGCAGGTCCATTATCAGACTCTGTTACCTTAGGCAGGTCGTATCTTGGAAAAAAATCTTCCAGGATCTTCTTGACCACCATTTGTGCTGTTTCTTTCTTTCTTTCTTTCTTTCTTTCTTTCTTTCTTTCTTTCTTTCTTTCTTTCTTTCTTTTTTTTTGGTGGGGAAGGCTTTAATCCATCCTGAAAATGTATCTACAAAGACTAGGAGATATTTAAGTCCATTCCTTGCATGCTTAATTTCAGTAAAGTTCACTTCCCAGAATTTTCCTGGTCTTTTTCCTCCTAGGTGCTTTCCTCCAGGAAGCTTGGAAGGGTAAGCATAAACCAATTGATGGACCCGACATGCTTTTGTTACCCATTCAGTCCTTTTGCTGTGATTTGGTTAGTGGAAAACTCTGTTCTTGATCCTTCAGGAATGCCTGCAGTTTCTTTGAACAAAGTTGAGTGAGTTGATGTACATTTTCTACTGACATAGTTAGAGCCATGACTATAGGAGTTTTTACTGAAGGATTTAGAAATCCCACTTGGTTGCCTTCAGGGTTAAAAGTTATTTTGGCCCAGAGCTTGGTGAGCAGATCTCTGCCCATCAATGGGGCCAGGCATTCTGTGATTACTAGGAAGGATTGATGGATTTTCCTTTTCCCAGGTCCATGGTCCTCTTAGTTGTCCAAGCCCGATACTTACTGCCATTTGCCCCTTGAACTAGAGACCTTTTATTTGATAGATGGCCCAATGGGGCCTTAAGGGCTGAGTATATTGCCCCTGTATCCACTTCAAAGTTTACTGGGGTCCCCTACACTTCAAAAGTTACCCTGAGCTCCGGGAGGGGATGTTAGCCCCGACTTTTGGAGTCATCCTCAAGAGTCAGAATGGCTGGCAGGAGTGGCTGTCTCTTTCTAGGGAACTCTTTGGCCTAGTGTCCTTTTTTACAGTAGGCACAGTGATCTGAGGCAAGGAGTGGCCTCTGGCGTGGGCCCAGGTATTCCTTCCTGTCTCCCTGTTTCTTAATTTCTGGCCTATTTGTTGTTGTGACCAGGACCTTAGTCAGCGCCTTAGTCTGTCTTTTGTTTCTTTTATCCTCCCTTTGTTCCCTTCTCTTCCTCAGTTTCTCTCTTAAAGTATACCTTCTCGGCTTCTCTGACTAAATCTCTCAAAGTCATATCTTGTAATCCATCTAAGCATTTTAACTTTCTTTTAATATCCGGGGCAGCTTGCCCAATAAAGGCCATCGTGACAGATGACTTTTGATCCTCTGCCTGAGGATTGAAAGGAGTATATCTTCTATATGCCTCCATAATTCTCTCTAGAAACATAGAGAGAGGTTCTTCAGGCCCTTGAATAATCTCTCTTACCTTGGCCTAATTAGTTGGTCGCCTAGCGGCCGCACGGAAACCCACTATTAGAGCCCAGTGATAAGTGAACAGATGCTCCCTACCTTCAAAGATTTGGGGGCCACAGTTGGGTTGGTTCAAAGGAAAGCTGGCTTTGATTATCTTGGGAAGTTGTGTCAGTCACGCATCTAGTCAGAGGATATTATTTTCCAGCTTCCAGGAGTATTCTATTTTGATCCCCTGTCATGAAGACAGTCCCTATGAGTTGTTGGCAGTAATCTCAAGTAGGCTAGTGTGAAAACATCAATGACTCAACCAGACCTGTGTGCCAGGTGGGGTGCTCAGAAAAAGGGGGATTGTTATATTTCCAATTATGTACGTCTGAAGAGGAGAATGGCCAAAACTGGTAGGCTTGCATTTTTTCCCCCATGGCCGTCGTCAATCTTTGGCCCATAGGGATGGAGGGGGAGCATCATGGGAGTTCCAGTGTTTTCAACTATTCACTGCTGGCGAGTTCCTATAGCCGGGCCAGCTTCCTCAAGGGAAGGAAGGGCTGTGTGTGCCACTGGGGAGCTATCTGGAGGGTGCTGTGCTCCTCCAATTGCAGAGAGGCTGAGTCAGCAGCAGGGGAATCACTTAGAGGGTGTTGGGGATTGGGGGAAGAGGGCAGGGGATAAGGAGGGGGAGGAGAATCCAGTAGAGTCAAATCTTGTGACTCAGGGAGAACAGAGGGTGGAGAAGGAAGAAGAGCAGAGGGTTTGAGAGATCATGGGGGAAGGAGTAGGAGCAGGGGCAGCGGTAAGGAAAGGCTTCACCCATGGAGGAGGAGATTTGCAGAGGTCCTGCAAAGTTAAGATATATGGCGGAATGATCCAGATGGCTATGTGGCCCTGGCTAAAAGACAATATCTCTAACTTTTTAAATTAGTGGGAAGTAGAAAGATCCTTCTAGAGGCCATCCGACTCGAAAGGTGGGTCATTCTGAGGCACAGAGCGTCTTCCAGGTCCAGTGTTTTACTAAATAAAAAAGATTCTGAGCCCTTATGTGGACTTTGGGCCAGAGATCAATGGTCAGGGACAGAGGCATTGAAGTGCTCTGTCCCATAATGAAAGATACACAAATAGTGAAAGCCACGACACATGGGGTCTCACATTCGCCGCTGCTGGATTTCAGTGGAACCTCCATATGAAAAGGTCGGGCAAGCCTTGGAGGAAGAGACCACAAAGAGATTGTCACATGCAACAGCAAAGGGTTTATTGGGGGTCCAGCATGCTGGGGCTCAGAGCTCAATTGAAAAGAGAGGAGAGCCCTGAGAACACCTTAAGCAGAGTTTATATAATTTTCTTGGAGAGGGCAGGGAGGAAAGTTTATTGATGGGTCCGGGTGAGTGGGCAGTGTGCATGCACACGGGTGAGGGAGTACATTCTGCAGTTTGGCATTTGGGGAGAGCACATTCTGGGAACAAGATTAGCAAAGAGTTCTCAAGATTTCAAAAGTGTTTTTTTAAGCATACAGAGAAACAGGAAGTGACAAGTACCTATTTTATTAACCTTTCAATACCGACTATCCCTTTTTGACTGGATGTTCTCTTCTACATTCAATCATCCAAGGTACAAGGTCCTAGGCCATTGAATATTGATTAATCTGACACATCTGTGCAGAACCTATTTCAAAGCTAAGTATCCCAATCAAGGGCCCAATTCTCTTCTGGGCTTCAAAACTTACCTAGATTTCTGTTTTCATACATGTATTTCACCTATATATTCTCATACATATCACAGGTTCCCAATACCATTATTCATCCAGCAGAATGATTCCTAACCCAAATCGAAAATGTTATTAACACTAACCGTACACTTTCCCCTCAATCTAACATTACAGAGAGGAGGGACAGAGTTAGTCTTACAATACAAGAATGTAGTGGATCTTCCACCTGCTGAGAACCTCAAAGGTCCATGCAGAAATGTCCTCTGGAGAAGACGTAGGCAGCTATGAAGGACCTGGTAGAGTAAAAGTCATCTTACATGACAAACAACCTGGCCAGGATGAAGGGTTGTGTCCAAATCAGCCTCTCTCGTCCTAATGTAGAGAAGATGGACCAAACCAGGCCTCTGTGGAGAGCTGTTCCCAGGTTCCTATGGTTGATATACCAATCTAACTTGTGAAAGTGTCACAGGAAGTTGGGGCAGCCACCATCTCATGTGACCCTTGGAAAAAAACTGTTAGGACAAAGTGGTTGCCAAGCCAGTGAACTCATTCAGTTCCTGAAGGAAGTGACCTCACCTCACTTCCGTGGTCATGGAACTCTCTGAACATGGGATCCAGGAAGCCAGGCATCCAAGCCAGTCTCAGTCACAGTCCCTGTGGGCTCACTTGTTTGGATTTACCAAGGACAGAGTCAGTCTTTCTTGGTACCTACTGATGTGAGAATGGCCAAATACCAGAAAAGCTCTGAAGAGGGGCCATTCCTGAGAAAGCAGGTAGTGGCTCACCACTAGCTCCTGACAACTTCACAGAGTTGACCAAGGAGACCAGATCTGATAAAGGACAGGCCATTTTGGGAGAACATAGTATGGTCCAGAAGTCAGAGGACAATCTGGATAGTCACAGACCTACTTGAGGGAAGCAGGTGCCTTTTTGGGTGTTGGTGTGGGTTTGTGGTTTTGTCTCATGTTCTGAGAATAGGTAGGAAAGACGGTTTTGTGGTTTGGAGTGAAATGTTTCTACTAAGTCGTTTCACAGGGCATGTGTTTCTATGTCTGTGTATCTCACTGTGTACGTGGTTGTAGACATTAGAAAAAAAGAATGCATCAATGGATGTGTCCTGTCTATTAGAAAGCTTCCGAGCATTCATCCTGCCCAATTAATGAATGGACCAGGGCTTGCATAATCAATGGGTAACACCTGCTATCTTCCTAAGTTCCAGTTTTCTTCCTGAATTCTGGCCACTCTCCAGAATAGGCTCATGGTTTTGTGTCCAAGATATGTACCACCACCAAGCTCTGTCACATGGCCATATACTGGATAGCTGAAGGGAATGGCGAGCATCTCAGAAAACTCAGATATCAGTGTGACTACTAACATCTCAGTGGAGAAACCGTGGTTGGGCCTTTTGCTTAACAATTGTTCTTTTCCCCTGAGTCAGGAAGGACTTTGCCTCAGGCCAACCCGTTTGTGAAGCCTGAAGAAAACCGTTTTCAAATGGAAATGAATGGGCATCACCTGTGTCTCTTTGCTTAATTGCTTTGGAAAGGGATGTGTCTGAATCAGGCTCTTGGCCCAGTGTGAGGCTTTGGCTTAGATTGTCAGCACCTGATGGATGTAAAGAAAGATCCCATGTATGCATCCAACACCAAAATGGCCAAAAGAGCAGTCATTGTGGGTGAATTCTCTTGTCTTTCTCTGTAAGTTTCCTGACCTCCATCAAGTGAGAATAAGGATCCTTTGGGTCTAATGAGTTCTTTAAAGCCCTGCAGAGGCTAGCCCATTGGTGCTTGGGTTTTATCATGACTCCAGTACACATAAATAATCTAAATCCCACAGTCAGTAGGCCTCAAATTGGAGAAGTGGAGCAGTATTAAATGCAGGCCTATTGGATCACTCCTGTTTCACAGGAAGGGTGTCCAGGCCACTCAAACTTTAGGCAAACGAGGGGCAAGGGAGCTTATTTTGGATACTGTCTTGTACTGTGCTCCTCATGGAAACCTCTAGCAAGAGGTTATGTTCAGTGTCTATATGAAATAAAATGAGGGCCATGTGGGATTTTTTTTGGTTTCAATTGTTTTCATTTGTGTGGCGGTTGGAAGAGGTGACTGGGTCCACCTGGGCTTGAACAGTGGCGTGATTCCCCTTAGAGAGTGAGTTCTGAAACTGACCTCAGAGAAGTATTGCCATGACTTGTGTTGGGATTTTAGGAGGACACGCATGAGAGTCGCCCATGGAAACTGAGATATAGGCCCAGGGTACCTTTCCACAGAGCACTGGGAATCTCAGCCAGGATATCACATGATTTTATTCTTAAAGGCATGTCAGCCATAGTTGAGAATCATAACAAACATGGACCTCACATTGTAGACCTCAATGAGCCTGGCTTCATGTGACCTTTTGGCCACTCTTTGGAAAGTCTTGCCTGTGAGAGTTCTCGATAGCGTTCATTGAAATGAGCATCCTCACAATTTAAGGGTTCCCGAATGAATTAAAACCCACAGTGCCTCCAACTTCATCCTTGAAAAATGCCTAGATAAATACCATGAAATTTTTGAATTTCCCATGACCTGGTCGCACTGGGAACATTTGGATGTCCTACATCTTTCATGAATCTATCAGGCAGTGCCTTGATTGACTGGGATTCATAAAAATGGTGTAGAACAGAGATACCAGTAAGTTGGAGCCTACTGAGTGGTGGGCCTAGAGCAGAGGTGGGAAGGTGTATGATAAAACATCTTTGTGAGGCCATGTCAATCTGCCATTAGCTTCCAAATTGCTTGTGACTGACATGGTGCAGCCAGCAGAATGTTCAATGAAATGGCATATTGTTATATGGAGAGGTTTCAGGGCAATGTTCAGAACCAGGTTTCTATGGACAAGGGGGCAAGCTATGAGGGATAGAAGCCTGCTTGGTGCATTCTCCTGAGAACCCTGACCCACCGCACAAGACAGAACTCCCTCCACCACTGTGTCCCATTTGAACTCCTTGTATATCGTGAAGCAAATACCAAAGTCCCAGTGCAGCAGCAAGAAACACAATGAAAATTGGAGGATGACCAAATGGCTTCACAGTCCCCCAGGGAGACACTTAGCCCACAATGGCCACAGTTTACCTACAAAGAGAGAATTCAGCACTGCTACCTCATGTACATTGGAAAATAAGAATCCATGTCCTCCAGGTCACATAGATGCAGACCCAGCTTTGATGGTCTCACTAGAAAGAAATCAAAAGCTCCTGAAAACAATATATATTTCAAGTGCCCAACCACATAGGCAGTTTCCCAAGAAGTCTTTAGGGCACCAGAGCTCCACATTTGAGAAATGTTTACTGTGTCCCTTACTTTGGGAAACTCCTCTAACACCTCCAAGGTTGTGAACTCCTGAGCATATTCCATTCCAGATATGTATTCACAGATTTTCTAACTCTTCTTCTCTAATTCTGTATTACTCGGGGCGGAGTTAATTACAATAAATTTTTCTGGAAGAGAATAAGAAGATTTTTGTGTAGCACATATTTGCATACACATTGTGTTCATTTTCCAATTTTCCATTCGAAATACTGATTCCCTGACACTAACGCATAGCTTGCTAGACTCTGACTACTAATCCTAATGTGATGGAGAAAAATAACTCAAACAGAATAGAAATACAAGCAGTTCAGAGGAGGGGTGGTGTATAGTTGGGCTTGCCTTTTGCAATATATAGGTTTGGAGTTATAAATCTAGTCAATTTTTAATTGAAGTAGTTCTCCGTGTGTTTTTAAAGTTAACAAATATGTGAATTCCTGTCTCCCTTTCTCTGTAGCCTATTAAGCACATGTATTTGTATATGCACATATTGAATCCTACCTGGTATCACACGTACATACTTGTGAGGTGGCCAACTTGACAGATACAAATTGTGGAACAGAAAATTCAACCTATGGGGGAGCTTCCTAGTTGAACAACATTATATATAAATCCATGTTCAGTAAAATAAATATTTTTGGATATGTGGATCATATAAATTTCACGATGAATTTTGATTGGCATATATATTGCTACTTTTTAATTGCTCTGTGTGGGTTTTGTGTGTGTGTGTGTATATATATATATATATATATATATATATATATATATATATATATATATTCTCCAGATTTTTCAAAATGTAAAATATATGTGTCTTATTATACACTCCTAAATTCATTAATGTTCATATATTTGGATTTCTAATCAACTTTTCACAAGATTATTCTCAGAAATATTCATCCACCTGAACTACATATCTGTTTCCTAGTACTGAAAACTAAATTCAGTGAATGGTATATACAAATGCTAATATTTCTACAGTAACTTACCCAGTTTAACATCGGTGCAAGTAGATTCCTATGTTCCATGATGTCTATTTTGACGTTCATTTTTATTCAACACTGGTATATTAGTTTTCTTCATTTTATGCACATCATACGATATATATTTCTTCCACAATTTAGCAAATTTATAGGCATTTGTTTCACTTTCAATCACTTCCTGCTTCAGAACACATGTATTCCTCCAGCTTTCTTTACTGTTTTTTTCATGAGACTTCTCTCTGAACACATTGTTTTCGATTTCCATAATCACTTTTGGGGCAAACTCACACACCCATAATGATAATCCATAACTCTATTATTACCATTAAATGTATAACTGTTTGGAATGAATGATTGTATATCAACATAAAATTTCTTATGTATTTTCAGATATCAATTCAATCCAATATTAAAAGTGGAACCTGTTATATTATTTATTCACAGTATGGTCTATTAAGGCATCATCTCTATATTCATAGACCCAGGGTCTATGTATTTGTATCCCCAATACTAATTTATAAGTCTTTAAAATATTGCTTTCAGAAATGGTGGAAAAAATACTCTAGTCACCTGATATACATATACATTTCATCACAGTAATATTCCTGACACAAAATGCAAGGGTCACACTTATGACTGTACCAAAGCCTAAATTGAATGTGAGCATGTATTACTAACAACATCCATGTCCTGGTTCCCTAATGCTCTCAAATATTATTCCTATTGGTGACTACATATCTGTTTCTTCCTAAGATTATATATTCAAACTCAACCCTGTTAATAATGTCTTATCCTACCACTCACTTTGTACTTTGCCTGATTTCCTAATGTCTCCATTGATATCTGCTTTCAAATACCTTTTCTCCAGTTCATCATTGGGAATGACCCTTCAAATGTGCTGACATTTACATTTACTCTCTCACCAAAACCTTATTGCTAAAGAACTTTTGGTCCAACTCCTAGACTCACTCAAATGGGTTCTTCAAAGCCCTGCAGAGGGAAGCCCAGTCAGTAGGCCTCAAATTCGAGAAGCAGAGCAGCATTAATGGCAGGCCTATTTGATCACTCCTGGTTCACAGGAAGGGTGCCCAGGCCACCCTGACTTTAGGCAAATGAGGGGGAAGGGAGCTTATTTTGGACACTGTCTTGGACTGTGTCCCTCATGGAAACCTCTAGCAAGGGATTATGATGAGTGTCTACATGGAAGAAAATGAGGGCCATGTGGGAGTGTTTTGTTTTTAATTGTGGTCACTTGTGTGGCGGTTGGAAGAGATGAATGGGTCCACCTGGGCTTGAACTCTGGTGTGATTCCCCTTAGAAACAGAGTTTTGGAAATGACCTTAGAGATGTATTGCTATGAATTGTGTTGAGATTTTTGGAGGCCAGGCATGAGAGTCGCCCATGCATGACAATACGCCTCAAATTGGAGAAGCAGAACTTAATGTCCAAATCCTTTACTCACATTTCTTTTTAATCCTACCGTCTATCTTCCTAATCCCAGATAAATACCATGATATATTTGAAATTCCTATGACCAGGTGGCACTGGAGAATCTTTGGATGTCCTGTTTCTGATCATGAGTGTACCAGACAGTGGCTTAATTGACTTGGTTTTATGAAAATGGTGTAGAACAGAGATGCCAGTAAGTTGGAGCCTGCTGAGTAGTGGGCCTAGAGCAGTGGTGTGCAGATGTGTGATAAAATATCTGTGGTGGGGTCATGTGGATCTTCCATTGGCTTCCAAATGGCTTGTGACTGAAATAGTGTAGCCAGCAGACCCTTATATGTAAAGGCATCTCGTTATATGGAGAGGTTTAACGTCAATTTTAAGAAACAGGTTGCTATGGTCAAGGGGACAAGCTATGTTGGATAGAAGACTTGTTGGTGCATTCTCCTGGAGAACCTGACCCACCACACATGACAGAACTCACTCTAGCATTTTGTCCCAGTTGAACTCATTGTATTTCGTTAAGTAAATACCATACTCCCAGTGCAGCAGCAAGAAACACCACAAAAAGTGGAGGATGACCAAATGGCTTCACAGTCCACATGGGGAGACACTTAGACCCGAGTGGCCACAGTTTACCTACAAAGAGAGAATTCAGCACTGCTCCCTTATGTTCATTAAAAAAAAAGAAACCATGTTCTCCAGGTCACATAGATGCAGACCCATCTTTGATGGTCTCACTACAAATGAAGCTAAAGCTCCTGACAACAACATATATTTCAAGTGCCCGAACTCAGAGACAGTTTCTCAAGAAGTTTTTAGGCCAGCAGAGCTCCATGTTTGTGGAGTGTTTACCCTGACCCTAACTTTTGGAAACTCCTCTACCACCTCCAAGGTTGTGAACTCCTGATTATGTTCCATTCCATATATGTATTCACAGATTTTCTAACTCTTCTCCTCTAATTGTGTCTTATTTGGGGTGAAGGTATTGGCAATTCATTGTTCTGGATGAGAGTGGGAATATTTTTGTGTGGCACATATTTGCATACACATTGAATTCATTTTCTTATTTTCCAATCAAAATACTGAAACCATGACACTAACCCATACCCTACTAGACTCTGACTACTAATCCTAATATGATGGAGGAAAAATAACCAAAACAAAATAGAAATACATGCAGTTCAGTGGAGGCATGGTGTATATTTGGACTTGCCTTTTACATGATAAAGGGTAGGTGTTATAAATCTAGTCAATTTTTGGTTAAAATAATTCTCCATGTGTTTTTAAAATTAACTAATATGTGAATTCCTGTCTCCCTTTCTCTATAGACTATTCAGCACATGTATATTTATATGCACATATAGAATCCTACCTGGTATCACAGGTTAATTTTTTTGTGTTGTCTGACTTGGAAGATACAAATTGTGAGAAGAGATCCCTCCTCCTAAACGCTGTTGAAACAGAAAATTCAACCTATGGGTGAGCTTCCTAATAGAAAAACATTATACAAAAATCCATGTTCAGTAAAATAATTATTTTTGCATATGTGAATTATATATATTTAATGATGAATTTCGATTAGCATATGTATTGCTACTTTTTATAGTCTGTGTGTATGTTTTGTGTATATATATATATATATATATACTTTCCAGATTTTTCAAAATATGAAATATATGTGTCTTATATATACTCCCTAAATTTATTTATGTTGATGTATTTAGATTTATAATCGATTTTTCACAAGATTATTCTCAGAATTATTCATCAACTTGAAATATATATTTGTTTCCTAGTACTGAAAACTGACTTCAGTGAAAGCTGCACACAAATCCTAATATTTCTAGAGTAACTGACCCAGTTTAATATCAACACAAGTAGACTCCTATGGGACATGACATATAATTTGACGTTCATTTTTATTCAACAATGGTACATTACTATTTCTGCAGTTTATGCACATCGTAGGATATATATTTTATCCACAAGTTCACAAATTTTTAGACATTTGTTTCAATGTCAATCACTTCCTGCTTCAGAACACAAGTATTCCTCCATGTTTCTTGACTGGTCTTTTCATGAGACTTCTTTCCAAAAATATTATATTTGATTTCCATAATCAGTTTGAAGCAAAACTCACACACACTTCAGGATAAACCACAACCCTAATATTACCATTAGATGGATTACTGGTTGAAATGAATGTATGTATATCAATATAAGATTTCCTGAATATTTTTAGATATCAATTTAATCCATTATTTAAAGTTGGAACAAGTAATATTATTTATTCACACTACGCTCTATTCATGCATTATCTCTATATTCATAGACACAGGGTACATCTATTTTTACCCACAATACTAATTTATACATCTTCAAAATATGGCTCCAAGAAATGGTGGAAGAAATACTCATGTTACCTGATCCACATATACATTTTATCACAGTAATATTCTGGTCAGAAAATGCAAACATCACACTTATGATTGTACCAAAGTCTAAATGGAAAATGAACATGGATTACTAAAAACATCCATGTCCAGGCTGCCTAATGCTCCCACTTGTCTATCTTTTTGGGGACTACATATTTGTTTTTTCCTAAGATTATATATTGAAACTCAATCATATTGAAAATGTCTAATCGAATCACTCACTTTACACTTTGCATGATTTCCTAATGTCTCTATGGATATCTGCTTTCCTACATATTTTCCCCAGTTAATCATTGTGACTGATTCTTCACACGTTCTGACATTCATATTCACTCTCTACCCGAAACCCTATTGCTAAAGAATTTTTGGTCCAAAACTTATACTCACTCTTCTTTTTAAACTTACAAACTGTTTTCCTAATACTACCAACTATCCCTTTTATCCTGGATGTTCTCTTCGACATTCAATCATCCAAGGTACAAGGTCCTATTACATTGTATATCGATTTATCTGAGACATCTGTGCAGAACATAATTCAAAGCTAAGTATCCCAATGAAGGTCCCAATGTCCTTCTGTGCTTCAAATCATACCTAGATTTCTGTTTCCATACTTATATTTTACCTATATATTCTTGTAAATATCGCAGGTTCGCAATACCATTATTCATCAAACAGAATGACTCCTCACCAAAATCGAACCTGTTATTAACCCTAACCATACACTGTTCCCTCAATCTACCTTTACAGAAGAGCAGGGACAGAGTTTGTCTTACAATACAGGAATGTAGGGGATCTTCCACCTGCTTAGAAACTCAATGGTCCAAGCAGAAATGATCCCTGGAGAAGTATTAGGCAGCTATGTAGGACCTGAGAGAGCAAAAGTCATCTTCCATGGCAAACAACCTTGTCAGGATGAAGGGTTGTGTCTGAATCAACCTCTCTATTCTTAATGGAGAGAATATGGACCAAACCAGGACAATGTGGAGAGCTGTTTCTGGTTCCATATGTTTGATATACCATTCTAACGAGTGAAAGTGTCAGAGGAAGTAGGGTATCCTCCATCTCATGGGACCCTTGGAAGCAACTGTTATAACAAAGTGGTTGCCAAGGCAGTGAACTCATTAAATTCTTGAAATAAGTGACCTACCTCACTTCCTTGGTGATGGAACTCTCTGAATTTGGGATCCAGGAAGCCAGGCACACAGAGCCAGTCCCAGTCTCAGTCCCAGTGGGCTCACATGTTTGGATTTACCAAGGACAGAGTCTGTCTTTTTTGGTACCTACTGATGTGAGGATGGCCAAATGCGAGGAGAGTTCTGAAGACGGGCCTTCCCTGAGAAAGCATGTAGTGGTCAGAACAGGCTCCTGACAACTTCACAGTGTTTGACAAGGAGACCAGATCTAAGACAAGACAGGCCTTTTCGGGGGAACATAAAATGGCCCACCAGTCAAAGGACACTCTGGATAGTCACAGACTTACTTGGGGGAAGGAGGTGCCTTTTTGAGTGTGTGTGTGAGTTTGTGGTTTTGCCTCATGTTCTGAGAATAGGTAGGAAAGTCGGTGTGTTTGGTTTGGAGTGGACTATTTCTAGAAAGAACTTTGACAAGGCAAGTGTTTCTGTGTCTGTGTCTCCCACTGTGTCCATGGTTGTAGACATTAGAAAAGAGAATGCATCAATGGATGTGTCCTGTCTAGTAGAAAGCTTCCCAGCATTCATCCTGTCCATTTTAGTAATGGACTGCAGGTTGCCTTATCGATGGGCAACACCTACTATCTTACTAAGTTTCTGTTTTCTTCCTGAATTTTGGCCACTCTCCAGAATAGGCTCATGGTTTTGTGTCCAAAATATGTACCACCTCCAAACTCTGTGACATGGCTATGTTCTGGATAGCTGGAGGGAATTGGAGCATCTCAGAAAACTCAGATATCAGTGTGACCAGAAAAGCCTCAGTGGAGAAACACTGTTTTGGGCCTTTTGCTAATCTATTGATCTTTTGCCCTGAATGTCAGGAAGGTCTTTGCCTCAGGCCACCCCTTTGTGAAGCCTGAAGGAAACAGTTTTCAAATGGAAATAAATGGGCATCACCTGTGGCTCTTTGCTTAATTGCTTTGGAAAGCCATGTGTCTGAATCAGCCTCTTGGCCCTGTGAGAGGCTATGGCTTAGATTTTCAGCACCTGATGGATCTAAAGAAACATCCAATGTGTGCATCCAAAACCAAAATGGCAAAAACATAAGTCATTGTGGATGATGTCTCTTGCCTTCCTCTGTTAGGTTCCTGACCTTCTTCAAGGGAGTATAGGGATTTTTTGGGTCAAATGAGTTCTTCCAAGCTCTTCAGAGGTGCTTGGGTTTAATCATGAATCCAAATCACATAAGGAATTTATACCTGACAGTCAGTAGGCCTCTAATTGGAGAAGTAGAGCAGTATTAGCGGCAGACCTATGGGATCAATCCTAGTTCACAGGAAGGTTGTCCAGGCCACCCTGAGTTTAGGCAAATGAGGGGCAAGGAAGCTTATTTTGGACACTCTCTTGAGCTGCGCCATTCAAGGAATCCTCCAGCCAGAGGTTATGATGAGTGACTCTATGGAAGAAGATGAGGGCCATGTGGGATTGTTTTGGTTTTAATTGTGGTCATTTATGTGGTGGTTGGAAAAGATGACTGGGTGCACCTAGCCTTGAAAACTGGTGTGATTCTCCTCAGAGACTGAGTTCTGTAACTGACCTCAGAGTAGTAATTGCTTTGAAAATGGTTGTGTCTTAATTAGCCTCTTGGCCCTGTGTGAGGCTGTGACTTAGATTATCAGCACCAGATGGATCGAAAGAAAGATCCCATGTGTGCATCCAAAACCAAAATGGCCAAAAGAGCAGTCATTGTGGATTAAGTCTCTTGCCTTTCTCTGTAAGGTTCTGAAAGAATAAAAGAAATTGAAATTGAAATTGAAATGTAAAGAACCAGGTTTGTAAACTTTCCAAGCTGCACTTTCCTGTGGCAGTATAGACAATTCCCGGATCTGCCCATTAGATGTGTGTTGAAATCTTCCCTGACTACCTAGTTACTTAACAACCCTTTCCCAGAATCCCTGCAGCTCAGCAAGTATACATCTCAGGTATTCAACCAATCAGTTTAAATGTATACCCCTTCTTAGGGCTGACCAATCACCCCGTGCCCGAATTGTTCCCGCAAATGAAAGTGCTAATCATGCTTTAGAGTTGTTATTTGATTTTCCCATGGTATATGATGAATTGCTAAAGGAGGCTATGATGTATGTAAAGTCCCTGCCCTCTCTAAAGAATGTATATAAACTCTGCTCAAGTTGTTCTCAGGGCTCTTTGTTCTTTGCTCCTCTAAAGTGAGCTCTGAGCCCCAGCATGCTGGACCCCCAATAAAACCTTTGCTGTTGCATGAGAAAGCCTCTTGGTGGTCTTTTTCTCTGACGTTCGCCCCACCTATTCATCTGGAGGCCCCAGGTGAGATATCCGGCAGCGGCGGACGAAAGACCCCAATGGACTCCTCTCGGGGTAAGTAAGGCACCTCTTTCTGGTTTTGGGTTTCAGGTTATGGATTGGCAAAGTGGCTGTTAGTGAAGAGCATTAGCTCTCTCTGATGGTGGCTGACAGATGTGTCACAGAGCTACAGGCCACGTTCCTGGGGGACACTCCAGAGGACTAGAGAAATCAAGGAATACTAATTTCCTCAACTCGTTTATATTTTGCTTCAGGATTCGGTTCGCCAGCCCATCAGGTTTTGCGGCTACTCAGTTTTGGTCATTGTTCTGAACTCATGTTGAGTTTACGGGCTGTCTTTATTGTCTAACCCATCAGGTTTTGGCAGTTACTCAGTTCTAATCTTTGTCTTGGACTCATGTTAAACGTTTACTGTTTGTCTTTGTCTGTGTTGCGTTTGTGTCTTCACTCTCCCTGTTTGAGTAACTCTCATTATGGGACAAAGCACTTCCACTTCTCTGTCCCTGACACTTGATCATTGGACTGATGTCCGCTCAAGGGCCCAGAATCTTTCTTTTTCAGTAAAATGCCGTACCTGGCAGATTCTCTGTGCTTCAGAATGGCCCATTCTCGGAGTCAGGTGGCCCCCCAGAAGGATCCTTCTACTTCCCTCTAATCCGAAAAGTCAGAGATATTGTCTTTCAGCCGGGGCCACGTGGCCACCCAGATCAACAGCCATATACCCCTTCCCCCAGTATCCTATCATTCAAACCTTCCACTCCTCCCCCTCTTTCTTCCATTCTCCCTGAGTCACAAGACTGGACACTCCTCCCCCTCCTTATCCTCTACCCTTGCTCTCCAACCCCCAACACGTTCCAGATGATATTCTCGCCGCTGACTCAGCCTCTCCGCCGCTAGAGGCAATTGGGCCAGACCCAAGCACTCCAGGGGACTTCTCTGCAGCAGCAGCAACCCCTCCTCCCCTGGAGGAAGCTGGGCCACCTAAAGGAACCCGCCGGTGACGGATAATAGAAAACTCGGAAGCCCCTATGATGCTTCCCTTCCGTCCCTACGGGCCAATGAACCGATCCAACTGGCACCCAAACACCTTTAAATGTAGGTAGCATCTGTCCACTTATCGCCAGACTCTAATAGCGGGTCTCCGAGTGGCCGCCAGAGGGCCGACTAATTTGGCCAAGGTAAGAGAGATTATCCAAGGGCCTAATGAGTCTCCCTCTATGTTTCTGGAGAGAATTATGGAAGCATATAGGAAATATACTCCTTTTGATCCTCAGGCAGAGGATGAACAAGCATCTGTTGCAATGGCCTTTATCGAGCAGGCTGCCCTAGATATTAAGAGAAAGTTACAACGTCTAGATGTATTACAAGATAAGACCTTGAGAGATTTAGTAAGAGATGCTGAGAAAGTATATTATAAGAGAGAAACTGAGGAGGAAAGGGAACAGAGGAGAAAGACGGAAAGGGAACAAAAGGAGGATGAAAGGAGCAAAAGGCAGACTAAAGCATTGACTAAGGTTCTGGTCAGAGCACCAAATATGCCAGAAGTTAAAAAGCAGGGAGACAGAAAGGGATATCTGGGCCCCCGCCAATGGCTGCCCCTGGCCTCAGATCAGTGTGCCTACTGTAAAGAAAACAGGACACTAGGCCAAAGAGTGCCCCCGAAAGAAGCAGAGATGCCAGTCCGCCGTGCTGACTCTAGAAGAGGACTAGGAAAGTCGGGGCTCGGATCCCCTCTCCGAGCTCAGGGTAACATTTAAAGTGGAGGGGACCCCAGTGAACTTTGAAGTGGATACAGGAGCAGTATAATCAACCTTTAAGACCCCACTGGGCCCCCTATCAAATAAATGGTCCCCTGTTAAAGGTACTAATGGCAGTAGATATTGGGCTGGGACAACTAAGAGGACTATGGACCTAGGAAATGGAAAAGTCCACCACGCTTTCCAAGTAATCCAAGAATGCCCAGCCCCATTGATGGGCTGGGATCTGCTTACCAAACTCTGGGCTAGAATAACCTTTAACCCTGATGGTCCCCAAGTGGAGTTTCTAAAGCCTTCAGTAAAAACTCCCATAGTCATGGCTTTGACAACATCCGTAGAAGATGAACATCAACACTTCGCGCCTCCTAGGACTGATCAAACAGGCAAACTACCCCAGAAATGGATAAAAGATTATCCTAATGCCTGGGCAGAAACTGCTGGGTTAGGTCTAGCCATATAACAACCTCCAATAGTAGTAGAATTAAAAGCCTCTATCTCTCCAATCAGTGTTAAACAATATCCTCTAATCAAAGAAGCTAAGGATGGGATAAGGGCCCATATTCAGAAATACCTGGCTCTTGGGGTCTTAAGGCCCTGTCATTTGTCCTAGAATATCCCCCTGCTACCAGTAAGAAAGCCAGGAACTGGGGACTACCGGACGCTTCAATACCTAAGAGAGATCAACAACAGAGTGCAGGACATTCACCCCACTGTACCGAATCCATATAATTTGCTTAGCGCTCTGAATCTGGAGCAGGAATGGTACACTGTGCTAGACTTAAAAGATGCTCACTTTTGCTTGCCCGTACATAAGGACAGTCAGTTGCTGTTTGCTTTTGAGTGGATAGACCCCGAAAAAGGAACAACTGTCCAACTAACCTGGACTAGACTCCCACAGGGGTTCAAAAAGTCTCCCACTCTCTTTGATGAACCCCTCCACAAGGACTTCAATGACTTCAAAACTGCACACCCCGATGTCACCATACTCCAATATGTGGATGGTCTGCTACTGGCAGCCGACACCAAAGAGAACTATGAGTCTGGGACCCAAGCGTTATTTTCCAAGCTTGCTCGGCTTGGATATAGGGCTTCTGCCAAAAAGGCCCAAATTTGTCAGCAAGAAGTAATCTTCCTGGGTTATTCTCTTAGGGGTGGCAAAGGATGGCTCACTGAGCCCACAAAAACGAAACTTTGTGCAGACACTGCCCCCATCTAATAAGAGACAACTCAGGGAGTTTCTTGGGACTGCCGGCTTTTGCAGGTTATGGATTCCTGGGTTCGCGTCTCTGGCTGCCCCTTTATACCCGCTGATAAAGGGGGATGCCCACTTCCAATGGACCCCTGAGCACCAACAAGCTTTTGATAATGTCAGAAAAAAGGTGCTGCTATCTGCTCCGGCCTTAGCACTCCCAGATATAGAAAAACCCTTCAGTCTCTACATCGAGGAAAAGAAAGGAATAGCACGGGTTGTGCTCACTGAGACTTTGGGACCTTGGAAAAGGCCGGTAGAATACTTATCAAATAAACTGGACCCAGTGGCTAGTGGATCGCCCCATTGCTTAAGAGCTATAGCAGCGGCAGCCCTTCTAATAAAAGATGCTGATAAATTAACGTTGGGACAGAAGCTAACGATTATAGTCCCCCATGCCCTGGAGTGCATCATCTGTCAGCCTCCAGAGATGTGGCTATCAAACTCTAGAATAACCCACTACCAGAACCTCTTGCTTGACAAAGACAGAATCACGCTGGGACCCGCTGCTCCACTCAACCCGGCTACACTGCTGCCAGAAGAATCATCAAGACCCGTCGCTCATGAGTGTCAACACATACTGGCAGAGGAAACCAGTATACGACGAGACTTGAAGGATCAGCCACTGCCTTGCCCTGAAGTTGTATGGTTTATGGATGGCAGCAGCTTCCTCCAAGATGGTAAGCGGTGGGCTGGAGAAGCAGTAGTTAGCAAAATTAATGTCATCTGTTCCTCTGGTCTCCCAGAACTGACATCAGCCCAAAAAGCAGAACTGATTGCCCTTACGAAAGTATTGGAACTAGCAACAGGCAAAAGGGCCACCATATACACTGATAGCCGCTATGCATTTGCCACTGCAAATGTGCACGGGGCTATTTACCAGCAAAGGGGGTTATTAACCTCCACCTGGAAAGAAATAAAGAACAAAGATGAGATCCTCCAACTTCTCTCAGCAGTGCAGGGCCCTAAGGAACTAGCTATAGTGCACTGCCCAGGGCACCAGAAGGGAAACGAACCCGTGGCGGTTGGAAAAAGAAGGGCAGATGAGGAAGTTTAATTGGCAGCCCTAAATGGAGTGACTGTGTTAACTTTTTCCACACCAGGGGGAACAACAATCAGGAGACTTGGCCGCACCAGAACATTCAGGCAACTTATCATCTGAGGAGACAGATACAGAACTCTGGGATCCTACAGAGCCAAGTTTACAATTTCAAAAAGCCCACCTTTATGTCAAAGACGTACACCAGCTCACCCACTTAGACTCAGAGAAGATATAGGCACTCTTAAAGGACCGGAGAAAGGACTTATTATTGACTGACTCACAGAGGAAAGAAATAGCTGAGCAGGTGACTAGAGCTTGTCAAGTCTGCCAAGTAGTTAATGCTTACCCATCCAAGCTTCCTGCAGGGAAGCGCTTACAAGGAACCAGACAAGGACAATTCTGGGAATTGAACTTTACTGAAATTAAGCCAGCAAGGTATGAACTTAAATATCTCCTAGTCTTTGTAGATACTTTTTCAGGATGGGTCGAAGCCTTCCCCATGATGAAAGAAACAGCTCAGATGGTAGTCAAAAAGATCGTAGAAGACATTTTTCCAAGGTTCGGCCTGCCTAAGGTAATAGGGTCCGCTAACGGACCGGCATTCATGCCCCAGGAAAGTAAGGGATTTGCCAGGACCCTGGGGATTAATTGGAAGTTACATTGTGCTTATAGACCCTAGAGCTCTGGACAGGTAGAAAGGATGAATAGAACCATCAAAGAGTACTTAACAAAATTAAGCTTGGATACTGGCATAAAAAATTGGACTATGCTCCAACCTTATGCACTGTTTTGTGAAAGAAATACCCCCTCCGCCTCTTTGTGTAACCTCACCTCTTATGAAATTCTCAATGGTGCCCTTCCTCCAGTAGGGGACCTAATCCCAACTATGAGACTTAATGATTCCTTTCACACCCCCTTGCTTGACAGATTTAAAGCCCTTTAACAAACCCAGCACCCAGCGATACCTGTGGAAACATTTGGCCTCTGCTTATCAGACTGGAGACGAGGGAACACCACATTGATATCAAGTGGGAGGCTTCGTCTACGTGAGATGGCGTCAGGTGTCATCCCTGGAACTCCACTGGAAAGGACCATACCAGGTGCTGCTTATAACACCCACAGTGGTGAAAGTGGATGGGATCACTTCCTGGATCAATGCCTCCCATCTCATGCCTGAGCCCTGTACAGACTCTGGCTGGAAACTTCTACAGACTGGTATCCATCTCAAGTTGCGTGTCCGTCATGTGGGTAGGGCTATGGATTCTTCCCATGACCACCAGCAGCCCTAATCCCCATCAGCGTGCTCAGCAACAAGGGCAAGTAATGAATCCTAATGGGCAAGTAGTGTGATCTATTTCACAAACAGCCACCTTATGGACTTGGTGGCCATCTCTCCACCCGGACATTTGTCAGCTTGCCATAGGCTTCCCTGACTGGGATCTCCCTGACATAGAGGACCCCACACAGATCCCACTCAAACCCTAACCAGGGCAACATAGACCACCTTAACCCATGAATTATGGATGTCATCTCCCCCAGCTCAGGTGTAAACTAGCCAGTCTTGACTATTATGTGTGCCCACCTGATTTCCAAAGTCATAAAACAGGCCCAAACCTGTGGAGGACCCAGTGACTTTTATTGTAGATCTTGGGGTTGTGAACAAACGAAAGCTGCATGGTGGAACCCAAACTCCCCAGAAAGGTATGATTCTGGTAGGATGAAATGACACCTGGATTGATCCCAAGAAATGTGCTGCTATCCCAGTGGTGTCAAAAACTCGCTGTGGAAAGAATACTCTATGTTACCCCCTCAATATAACTTTCACTTCCAAAGGAAGGGGCTACCTCAGAAAAACCTGGCCTATGGGAAATACGTGGGGAATGCGATTCTATATTTATGGCCCAGGTGATGAATTTGGTCTCTGGTTCACCGTCTGGCTTAAAAAGAAAGAAAATCCCACAGCAATAGGACCCAATCCCCTCAAGCCAGGAATTAAGCCTCCTAAACCTTCCATGCCTAGATCTACCAGAACCCCTCTACCATCTAATACTTCCTGGATTCCGTCTTTGCCTACTTCCCCAGTCCAGAGTACATCTGACTCCTCCCCCTGGGAACTAATTAAAGGAACCTTTATGGTACTGAACTCCACACAGTCAGAACTCCTTGTATTTCAGCCCAGGTCTTTGACAGCCCTGTAAATTATTGTGTAATGGTGCAGATACTCTCCAGGGTACTCTATCATAATGCCTAATCATTTGAAGGTCTACTAGGGGGACAAACAACCTGATATCAAGGGGAACCATTGTCCCTTACTCTAGCCATCCTATTGGGGATAGGAGCTGCTGCAGGAGTGGGTATGGGAACAGCTTCTATGATGCGTGGTTAACAACAAATGGCCCAATTAGAAACAGCAATAAATCAAGACTTGAAGACGTTAGAGACCTCCATCACAGCTTTGCAGGAATCCTTAACCTCTCTCTCTGAAGTTGTTTTACAGAACAGGTGAGGATTAGACCTCCTCTTGATGAGGAAGAGGGCCTCTGTGTTGCACTGAGAGAAGAATGTTGTTTTTATGCTGACCATATTGGAGTTGCAAAATAATTCATGAGTAAATTAAGAAAATACCTTGAAGAGCGCCAGAGAGAATGGGAGATTCAACAAGGGTGCTTTGAGTCATGGTTAACCCAGTACCCCTGGTAACTACACTAATATCAGACTTAGCTGGACCCCTGATCATCCTTATGGTGTTGCTAACTGTGGGACCTTGTTTGCTTAACCACATAGTTTCCTTTCTCCAGGCTCAGATTAGGCAGGTGAAACTCATGATAATCAGACAGAAATATGCTGCACTGGTAGGAATAGAATGTGAAACCCCACAATAATTTTGATTCATTACTTTTAAGATTAAAAGTAGTCAGAAAAAGGGGTGGGAAATGAAAGAATAAAATAAATTGAAATGGAAACGTAAAGAACCAGGTTTTGTACATTTTCCAAGCTGCACTCAGAACCTGAAATTCCTGTGGCACTTAAGAGAATTCCCGGATCTTCCCATTAGATGTGTGTTGAAATCTTCCCTGACCACCTCGTTACTTAACCACCCCTTCCCAGAAACCATGCAGATCTGCACGTATACATCTCAGTGCTTCAACCAATCAGTTTAAATGTATACTCCTTCTCACGGCTGACCAATCACCCGCTGCCCAACCTGTTCCCGCCAATGAATGTGCTAATCATGTTTTAGAGTTATTATTTGATTTTCCCGCGGTATATGATGATTTTCTAAAGGAGGCTATGATGTATGTAAAGTCCCTGCCCTCTCTAAAGAATGTATATAAACTCTGCTCAAGTTGTTCTCGGGGCTCTTTGTTCTTTGCTCCTCTGAAGTGAGCTCTGAGCCTCAGCATGCTGGACCCCCATAAACCCTTTGCTGTGGCATGAGACAGTCTCTTGGTGGTCTTTTCCTCCGAAGTTCGCCCGACCTTTTCAGTTCCTGACTTCCGTCAAGTGAGAATAGGGATCATTTGGGTCAAATGAGTTCTTCAAAGCCCTACAGTGGATAGCCCATAGGTCCTTGGGTTTTCTCATGACTCCAAATCACATGGAAAATCTACACCTGACCGTCATTAGGCCTCAAATTGGAGAAGCAGAGCAGTATTAAAGGCAGGCTTATTTGATCACTCCTGGTTCAAAGGAAGGGTGTTTAGGCCACCCTGACTTTTGGCAAATGAGGGGCAATGGAGCTTATTTTGGACACTGTCTTGGGCTGCACCCCTCATGGAAACTTCCAGCCAGAGGTTATGATGCGTGTCTGTGTAGAAGAAGATGAGGCCCATGTGGGAGTGTTTTGATTTAAATTGTGGTCATATGTGTGGTAGCTGGAAGAGATTACTGGGTTCTCCTGGGCCTGAACTCTGGTGTGACTCCTTTTAGACACTGTGTCCTGGAACTGAGCTTAGTGAAGTATTGCCATGAGTTGTGTTGGGATTTGAGGAGGCCATGCATGAGAGTCGCCCTTGGAACCTGAGATGTAGGCCCAGGGTAGCTTTCCACAGAGCACTGGGAATCTGAGTCAGGATACCACAAGATTTTATTCTGAAAGACTTGGCAGCCATTGTTGAGATCAAAACACTCATGGATCTCAATTGTAGACCTCAATGAGCCTGGCTTCAGGTGACCTTTTGGACACTCTTTGGGAAGCCTTGCCTGTGAGAGTTCTCCAGAGTTTTCATTGAAATGATCATACTCACCATTTAATGGTTCCTGCATGAATTGAAATCCACTGTGCCTCCAACTTCATCCTTGATAAATAGCTAGATAAATAGTTTAAATTTTTGAAATTCCCATGAACAGGTGGCATACAGAACCTTTGGATGTCCTATTTCTGATCATGAGTGTACCAGACAGTGCCTTGATTGATTGGGTTTAATGAAAATGGTGTAGAACCGAGATGCCAGTAATTTGGAGCCTGATGAGTAGAGGGCCTAGAGCAGCGGTAGGCAGGTGTGTGATAAAACATCTGTGATGGGGCCATGTGGATCTGCATTTGGATTCCAAATGTCATGAGACGGACATGGTGCAGCCAGGAGACCATTATAAGTAAACACATCTTGTTATAAGGAGAGGTTTTAGGGTAATTTACAGAATCAGGTTGCTATGGTCAAGGGAGCAAGCTATGTGGTATAGAGGCCGGTTTCATGAATGCTCATGTGTGAGCCACCACATGTGATAGAACTCTCTCCAGCACTGTGTCCCAGTTGAACTCCTTGTATTTCATGAAGCAAATACAAAACTCGCAGTGCAGCAGCAAGAAACACCAGGAAAAGTGGAGGATTACTAAATGGCTTCACAGTCCACACGGGCAGACACTTAGACCACTGTGTCCCAGTTGAACTCCATGTATTTCGTGAAGCAAATACCAAAGTCGCAGTGCAGCAGCAAGAAACACAATGAAGAGTGGAAGAGGAACAAATGAATATACAGTCCACGCGGGGACACACTTAGCCCCAAGTGGCCATAGTATACCTACAAAGAGAGAATTCAGCACTGCTCCCTCATGTTCATTGGAATATTACAATTTATGTCCTCCAGGTCACATAGATGCTGACCTAGCTTTGATCGTCTCACTAGAAGGAAGCAAAAGCTCCTGAAAACAACATATATTTCAAGTGCCCAAACTCAGAGGCAGTTTCTCAAGAAGTCTTTAGGCCAGCAGAGCTCTGTGATTGTGGAGTGCTTACCCTGTCCCTTACTTTTGAAAACTCCTCTACCACCTCCATGGTCGTGAACTCCTGATCAAATTCCATTTCAGATATGTATTCACATATTTTCTATCTCTTTTCCTCTAATTGTGTCTTACTTGGGGCGAAGGTAATGTCAAGGGATTGTTCTGGATGAGAGTGGGAAGATTTTTCTGAAGCACATATTTGCATACACATTGGATTCATTTTCCTATTTTCCATTCAAAATACTGAATCACTGACATTAACACATACCCTACTAGACTCTGACTACTAATCCTAATATGTTGGAGAAAAATACCCCCAAAAGAATAGAACTACAAGCAGTTCAGAGGAGGCATGGTGGATAGTTGGGCTTGCCTTTTGAATTATATAGTGTAGGAGTTTTAAGTCTTGTCAATTTTTTTTGAAATAGTTCTCCATGTATTTTAAAAGTTAAGAAATATGTGAATTCCTGTCTCCCTTACTCTGAAGCCTATTCAGCACCTGTATTTTTATATGCACATTTAGAATCCTACCTGTTACCACACATACATTCTTGTGTGGTGGCTGAATTGGCAGATACAAATTGTGAAAAGGGATCACTCCTCCTAAACGCTGTTGGAACTGAAAATTCAACCTGTGGGTGAGCTTCCTAGTTGAACAACATTATACATAAATCGATATTAAGTAAAATGAATATATTTGGATCTGTGGATGATATATATTTCATGGTGATTTTAAATTGGCATATAGTGCTACTTTTTAATGTCTGTGAATGTTTGTTTGTGTGTGTGTGTGTATATATATATATATATATATATATATATATATATATACACACTCTCCAGATTTTTCAAAAAATGAAATATATGTGTATTATTTTACACATCCTAAATTTTTCATTTTCATGAATGTGGATTTATAATCATCTTTTCACAAGATTATTCTCAGAAATATTCACATACCCTACTAGACTCTGACTACTAATTCTAATATGATGGAGAAAAGTAACGCAAACAGAATAGAAATACAAGCATTTCAGAGGAGGCATGTTGTATATTTGGACTTGCCTTTTGCATGATAAATGGTAGGTGTTATAAATCTGGTCAATTTTCAATTGAAATACTTCTCCATGTGTTTTTAAAATTAACAAATATATGAATTCCTGTCCCTTTCTCTGTAGCCTATTCATCACATGTATTTTTATATGCATTTATAGTATCCTACCTGGTATCACATGTACATTTTTGTGAGTTGGCTGACTTGGTAGATACAAATTGTGAGAAGAGATCACTCCTCCAAATCGTTGTTGGAACTGAAAATTCCACCTATAGGGGAGCTTCCTAGTAGAAAAACAGTATACATAAACTCATGTTCAGTAAAATAAATATTTTTGCAACTTTGGATGATATATATTTATAGATGAATTTTGAGTGGCATATATATTGCTACTTTTTAATGTCTGTGTGTGTGTTTTGTGTAAATATATATATATATATATATATATATATATATATATATATATATATATACACTCTCCAGATTTTTGAAAATATGAAATATATGTGTCTTATTTACACTCGCTAAATTTATTCATGTTCATGGACTTGGATTTATAATCAACTTTTCACAAGATTATTCTCAGAAATATTCATCCACCTGAAAAACAGATTTAACTAATATTTCTACAGTAACTGACCAAGTTTAACATCAATGCACCTCGATTCCGATATGACAAGCTGTGCATTTTGACGTTCATTTTTATTAAACCCTGGTACATTAATATTTATTCGTATTATGGACATCATAGGATATATATTTCATCCACAAATTCACAAATTTATCGGCATTTGTTTCACTTTCAATCAATTCCTGCTTCAGAACACATGTATTCCTCCAGGTGTCTTGACTGGTCTTTTCATGTGACTTCTACCCAAACACATTATTTTCGATTTCCATAATCAATTTTGAAGCAAAACTCACACCCTTTTTGATAAACCATAACCCTAATATTACAAATAGATGTATAATTGGTTTGAATGAATGTATGTTTATCAATATAAAATTTTCTTTATATTTTCAGATATCACTTCAATCCATTTTTTAAAGTTGAAACCAATTATATTCTTTATTCACACTATTGTCTATTCATACATTTTCTCTATATTCAGAGACACAGGGTGCACGTATTTGTACCCCCAATACTAATTTATATGTCTTCAACATATTGCTTCCAGAAATGGTGGAAGAAATACTCATGTCACCTGATATAAATATACATTTTTTCAGTGTAATATTCTGGACACAAAACCCAAATGTCACACTTATGATTGTACCAAATCCTAAATAGGAAGTGAGCATGGATTACTAAAACCATCCATGTCCAGGTTGCCTAATGCTCTCAAATGTCTATCCTGTCGGTGACTACATATTTGTTTCTTCCTAAGATTATATATTAAATCTCAACCTGTTGAAAATGTCTAATCCTATCACTCACTTTATATTTTGCCTGATTTCCTAATGTTTCTATTGATAAATGCTTTCCTACATATTTTTTCCAGTTCATCACTGTGACCAACTCTTCACATGTGCTGACATTTACATTCACTCTCTAACCAAAACTCTATTGCTAAAGTACTTTTGGTCCAAATCCTATTCTCACTCTTCTATCTAAACCTACACTATCTTCCTAATCCTACCGACTATCCCTTTTTGACTGGATGTTTTCTTACACATTCAATCAACCAAGGTACATGGTCCTTTGCCATTATATATCGATTTATCTGAGATATCTGTGCAGAACATTGTTCAAAGCTAAGTTTCCCACTCCAGTGCCCAGTGCACTTCTGGGCTTCAAATCTTATCTAGAATTCCATTGTCATACTTATATTTCACCTCTATATTCTTATAAATACCACAGGATCCCAATATTCTTATTCATCCAGCAGAATGATTCCTAACACAAATCGAACCCATTATTAACCCTAACCATATACTGTTCCCTCAATCTATCTTTACAAAAGAGCAGGACTGAGTTGGTCTTACAATACAAAAATGTAGGGAGACTTTCACCTGCTGAGAAGCTCAAAGGTCTATGCAGATATAATCCCTGGAGAAGATATAGGGAACTATGAAGTACCTGAGAGAGAAAAAGTCATCTTCAATTGCAAACAACCTGGTCATGACGAAGGGATGTGTCTGAATCAGCCTCTATCTTCTTAATGTAGAGAAGATGGACCAAACCAGGCCTATGTAGAGAGCTGTTCCCAGGTGCCTATGGTTGATATAACTTTCTATCTTGTGAAATTGTAACAGGAAATAGGGGCAGCCTCCATCTCATGAGACCCTTGGACGCAACTGTTAGGACAAAGTGGTTGCAAAGGCAGCAAATTCAATCAGTTCCAGAAAGAAGTGACCTCATCTAATTTTCTTGGTGAAGGAACACTCTAAACTTGGAATCCAGGCACCCAGAGGCAGTCCCAGTTCCAGTCCCAGTGGGCTCACTTGTTTAGATTTACAGAGGACAGAGTCCGTCTTTCTTGGTAAATACTGATGTGAGTATGGCCAAATGCCAGGTGAGCTCTGAAGAGGGGCCTTTCCTGAGAAAGCAGGTAGTGTCTCACTGCTGGTCCCGGACAATTTCACAGAGTTAGCCAAAGAGACCTGATCTGAGACAGGACAGGCCGTTTCGGGGGAACATAAAATGGTCCACCAGTCAGAGGGCTCTCCAGATAGTCACATACCTGCTTGGAGGAAGGAGGTGCCTTTGTGGTTGTGGGTGTGAGTTTGTGGTTTTGTCTCATGTTCTGAGAATAGGTAGAAAAGGCAGTTTGTTTGGTTTGGAATGGACTGTGTCTACTGAGTTCTTTGACAAGGCAAGTGTTTCTATGTCTGTGTATCCCACCGTGTCTGTGGTTGTAGACATTAGAAAAGAGAATGCATCAATGGATTTGTCATGTCTAGTAGAAATCTTCTCAGCATTCATCCTGCCTAATTTATGAATGGACTGTGGATTGCCTTATGGATGTGCAACACCTACTATCTTCCAAAGTTCCTGTTTTCTTCGTAGAATTATGGCCACTCTTCAGAATAGGCTTATGATTTTATGTCCACCATATGAACCACCTCCAAGATCTGTGACATGGCTATGTACTGGATAGCTGAAGGGAATGAGAGCATGTCAGAAAACACAGATATCATTGGGACCAGGAGAGTCTCAATGGAGAAACCCTGCTTTGGGTCTTTTGCTTACCTATTTGTCTGTTGCCTTGAATGTCAAGAAGTTCTTTGACTCAGGTCGCCCCTTTTTGAAGCCTGAAGAAAACAGTTTTCAAATGAAAATGAATGGGCATCACCTTGGGCTCTTTGCTTAATTGCTTTAGAATGGGATGTGTCTGAATCAGCCTCTTGGCCCTGTGTGAGGCTGTGGCTTTGATTCTCAGCACCTGATGGGTCTAAAGAAGGATCCCATGTGTGCATCCAAAACCAAAATGGCCAAAAGAGCGGTCATTGTGGATGGAGTCTCTCGTCTTCCTCTGTAATGTTCCTGCCTCCATCAAGTGAGAATAGGGATCCTTTGGGTCAAATGAGTTCTTCAAAGCCCTGCAGAGTCTAGCGCATAGGTGCTTGGGTTTTCTCATGACTCCCATTTACAAAAAGAATCTAAACCCCACAGTCACTAGGCCACAAATTGCAGAAGTGGAGCAGTATTAACGGCAGGCCTATTTGATCACTCCTGGTTCACAGGAAGGGAGTCCGGGCCTTTAGGCATATGAGGGGTAAGGAAGCTTCTTTTGGACATTGTCTTGGGCTGTGCCCCTCATAGAATCCTCCAGCCAGAGGTAATGATGAGTGTCTATATGGAAGAAGATGAGGTCCATGTGGGAGTGTTTTGGTTTTAATTGTGGTCACTTGTGTGGCGGTTGGAAGAGATGAATTGGTCCACGTGGGCTGGAACTCTGGCGTAATTACCCTTAGAGACTGCATTATGGAACTGATCTTAGAGAAGTATTGCAATGAGTTGTGTTGGGATTTTAGGAGGCCACGCATGAGGGTAGTCCTTGGAAAATGAGTCTTGACCCAGGGTTGCTTTCCACAGAGCACTGGGAATCTCAGCCAGGATATCACATGATTTTATTCTGAAAGACTTGGCAGCAATAGTTGAGAGTCAAAACAAACATGGACCTCATATTGTAGACCTCAATGGGCCTGGCTTCATGTGAACTTTTGGCCACTCTTTTGGAAGCCTTGCCTGTGAGAGTCCCCGAGAGCTTTCATTAAAATGAGTTTCCTCAACATTTAATGGTTCCTGAATGAATTGAAACCCACAGTGCCTCCAACTTCATCCTTTAAAAATGGTTAGATAAATACCATGAAATGTTTAAAATTCCCATGAGCAGGTGGCACTGGAAAACCTTTGGATGTCCTGTTTCTGATTATGAATATACCAGAAGGTGCCTTGATTGACTGGTTTTCATGAAAATGGTATAGAAAAGAGATGCAAGTAAGTTCGAGCCTGCTGAGTAGTGGACCTAGAGAAGTTGTGGGCAGGTGTGTGATAAAAAATCTGTGGTTTGGCCATGTGGATCTGCCTTTGGCTTCCAAATGGATTATGACTGATATGGTGCAGCCAGCAGACCCTTCTCTGAAAAGGCATCTTGTTATATGTAGGAGTTTCAGGGCAATGTTCAGAATCAGGTTGCTATGCTCAAGGAGGCAAGCTGGTGGGATAGAAGCATGGTTGGTGCATTTTCCTGCAGACCGTGACCCACCACACGTGACAGAACTCGCTCCAGCACTATGTCCCAGTTGAACTCCTTGTTTCATGAAGCAAATGCCAAATTGCGAGTGCAGCAGCAAGAAACAGCACGAAAAGTGGAGGATGACCAAATGGGTTCACAGTGCACACGGGGAGACACTTAGTCCCCATTGGTCACAGTTTACCTACAAAGAGAGAATTTAGCAATGCTGCCTCATGTCCATTGGAAAACAAGAAACCATGTGCTCACAAAGGTCACAAAAATGCAGACCCAGCTTGGATGGTCTCACTACAATGGAAGCTAAAGCTCCTGACAACAACATATATTTCATGTGCCCAACCTCAGAGGCAGTTTCTTAAGAACTCTTTAGGCCAGCAGAGCTCCATGTTTGTGGAGAGTTTACATTGTCCCTTAATTTTGGAAACTCCTCTACCTTCTCCAAATTTGTGAAAATTGAGCAGTTTCCATTGCAGATATGTATTCACAGATTTTCTAACTCTTCTCCTCTAATTGTGTCATACACGGGGCGAAGGTAATGTCAAGGCATTGCTCTGGATGAGAGTGGGAAGATATTTGTGTAGCACATATTTGCATACACATTGCATTCATTTTCAATTTTCTATTCGAAATACTGAATCCCTGACACTATCCCATACCCTACTATCCTCTGACTACTAATCCTAATATGATGGAGAAAAATACCCAAACAGAATAGAAATACAAGCAGTTCAGAGGAGGCATGCTGCATACTTGGACTTACCTTTTGCATGATAAATGGTAGGTGTTATAAATCTAGTCAATTTTTAATTGAAATAGTTCACCATGTGTTTTTAAATTAAACAAATATATGAATTCCTGTCTCCCTTTCTCTGTAGCCTATTCATCACATGTATTTTCATATGCACTTATAGAATCCTACCTGGTATCACATGTACATTTTTGTGAGGTGGCTGACTTGGCAGATACAAATTGTGAGAAGAGATCACTCCTCCAAATTGCTGTTGGAACTGAAAATTCCACCTATAGGGGAACTTCCTAGTAGAACATAATTATACATAAACTCATGTTCAGTAAAATAAATATTTTTGCATCTGTGGATGATATATATTTAAAGATGAATTTCGATTGGCATATATATTGCTACTTTTAAATGTCTGTGTGTGTTTTTTTTTGTGTGTGTGTGGGTATGTGTGTGTGTGTGTGTGTGTGTGTGTGTATATATATATATATATATATATATATATATATATATATATATATATACACTCTCCAGATTTTTCAAAATATGAAATATATGTGTCTTATATACACTCTCTAAATTCATTCATGTTCATGCATGTGGATTTATAATAAACTTTCCAAAATATTAGTCTCAGAAATATTCATCCACCTTAAATACATATTTGCTTCCTAGTACTGAAAACTAACTTCAGTGAATGGTGCATACAAATGTTAATAATTCTACAGGAACTGATCCAGTCTATCACCAATGCAAGTAGATTCCAATGGGACATGATATATAATATGATGTTCATTTATATTCAACACTGGTACATTATTATTTCTTCAGTTTTTGCTCATCATAAGATATGTATTTCATCCACAAGTTCACAAATTTGTAGGCATTTCTTTAAACTTTAATCACTTCCTACTTCACAACACATGTATTGTCAGGGTTTCTTGACTGGTCTTTTCATGAGACTCTTTCCAAACACATTATTTTCGATTTCCATAATCACTTTTGAAGTAAAACTCACACACTCTTCATGATAAACCAAAACACTAATATTGACATTAGATGAATAACTGGTTGGAATGAATGATTGTATATGCATATAAGATTTCCAGTAATTTTTCAGATATCAGTTCATCCCATTATATTAAGTTGGAACAAGTTATATTACTTATTCACAGTATGGTCTATTCATGCTTTATCTCTATATTCATAGACATAGGGTACACCTCTTTTTACGCCCAATACTAATTTTATGTCTTCAGTATATTGCTACCAAAAATGGTGGAAGAAATACTTATGTCACCTGATCTACATATACATATTATCACAATAATATTCTGGACAAAAATGTAAATGTTACACTTATGATTAAACCAAGCAAAGCCTAAATGAAAAGTGAACATAGATTACTAAAAACATCCATGTCCAGGGTGCCTAATGCTCTCAAATGTCAATATTATTGGTGACTTCATATTTGTTTCTTTCTAAGATTCAACCTCAAGCCTGTTGAAAATGTCTAATCCTCTCACTCACTTTATACTTTCCCTGATTTCGTAATATCTTTATTGATATCTTCTTTTCTACATGTTTTCCCCACTTCATCATCGTGACTGGCTCTTCATATGTGCTGACATATACATTCACTCTCTAACTGAAATTCTATTGCTAAAGAACTTTTGTTCCAAATCATATACTCACTCTTCTTCCTAAAACGACCGACTATCTTCCTAATCCTACCGACTATCCCTTTTTGAAGGGATGTTCTCTTCTACATTCAATCTTCCAAGGTACAAGGTCCTATGCCATTGTATATCAAATTATCTGAGACATCTGTGCAGAACATAATTCAAAGCTAAGTATCCCAATCAAGGGCCCAATGCCCTTATTGGTTTAAAATCATACCTGGATTTCTGTTTTCATACTTATGTTTCACCTCTACATTCTTGTAAATATACCAGGTTCCCAATAGCATTATTCATCCAGAAGAATGATTCCTAACACAAATCGAAATCAAACCTGTTATTAACCCTAAACATACACTGTTCCCTCAATCTCATTTTACAGAAGAGCAGGGACAAAGTTGTTCTTACAATACAGAAAAGTAGGGGACCTTCCACCTGCTGAGATCCTCAAAGGTCCATGCAGAAATGATACCTGGAGAAGTTGTAGACAGGTATGAAGGACCTGAAAGAGCAAAAGTCATCTTCGATGACAAACCACCTGGTCAGGATGAAGGGATGTGTCTGAATCAGCCTCTCTCTTCTTATTGTGGAGAAGATGGACCAAACCAGGCCTGTGTGTGTGCCTATGGTTGATATACCATTCTAAATTGTGAAAGTGTCAGAGGAAGAAGGGGCAGCCTCCATCTCATGGGGCCCTTGGAAGCAACTGTTAGGACCAAGTGGTTGCCAAGGCAGTGACCTCATTCAGTTCCAAAGAAAGTGTCATACCTCATTTCCTTGGTGATGGAACTCTCTGAACTTGGTATCCAAGAAGCCAGGCACCCAGATGCAGTTCCAGTCCCAGTCCCGGTGGGCTCACTTGTTTGGATTTACCAAGGACAGAGTCAGTCTTTCTTGGTACCTACTGATGTGAGGATGGCCAAATGCCAGGAGAGCTCTGAAGAGGGACCTTTCCTGAGAAAGCAGGTAGTGGCTCACCACTTTTTCCTGACAACTTCACATAGTTGGCCAAGGAAACCAGATCTGAGAGAATACAGGCCATTTCGGGGGAACATAGTATTGCCCACCAGTCAGAGGACACTCCGGATAGTCACAGACCTACTTAGGGGAAGGAGGTGCCATTGTGAGTGTGGGTGTGTGGTTTTGTCTCTTGTTCTGAGAATAGGTAGGAAAGGCGGTTTGTTTGGTTTTCAGTGAACTATTTCTAGTAAGTCATTTGACAAGGTGAGTGTTTCTATGTCTGTGTATCCCACTGTGTCCGTGGTTGTAGACATGAGAAAAGACAATGCAACAATGGATGGGTCCTGTGTAGTAGAAAGATTCCCAGCATTCATCCTGCCCAATTTATGAATGGACTGCAGCTTGCCTTATGGATTGGCAAAACCTACTACCTTCCTAAGTCCCTGTTTTCTTCCTGAATTCTGGCAACTCTCCAGAATAGTCTCATTGTTTTGTGTCCAACATATGTACCAACTCCAAGGTCTTTGACATGTCCATGTACTGGATACCTGAAGGGAATGGCCAGTATCTCAGAAAACTCAGAAATGAGTGTGACCAGAAAAGTCTCAGTGGAGATACCATGCTTTGGGCCTTTTGCTTACCTATTGTTCTGTTGCCCTGAATGTCAGGAAGATGTTGGGCTCAGGCTACCCCTTTGTGAAGCCTGAAGAAAACAGTTTTCAAATGGAAATGAATGGGCATCACCTGTGGCTCTTGCTAAATTGCTTCGGAAAGGGATGTGTCTGAATCAGGCTCTTGGCCCTGTGTGAGGCTGTGGCTTAGATTCTCAGCACCTGATGGATCTAAAGAAAGATCCCATGTGTGAAACCAAAACCAAATTCGCAAAAAATTTCAGTCATTGTGAATGAATTCTATTGCCTTTCTCTGTTAGGTTCCTGAAATCAATCAAGTGAGAATAGCGATCCTTTTGGTCAAATGAGTTCTTCAAATCTCTGCAGAGGTGCTTGTCTTTTCTCATGACTCCAGTTCACATAAAGAATCTAAACCCCAGAGTCAGAAGGCCTCAAATTGGAAAAGCGGAGCAGTATTAATGACAGGCCTATTTGATCACTCCTGGTTCACAGGAAGGGTGTCCTTCCCACCCTGACTTGAGCCAAATGAGGGGCAAGGGAGCTTATTTTGGACACTCTTTTGGAATGTGCCCCTCATGGAAAGCTCCAACCAGAGGTTATGATGAGTGTCTATAAGGAAGAAGATGGGGCCATGTGATAGTGTTTTGTTTTTAATTGTGTTCATTTGATTGGCGGTGTGAAGAGATGACTGGGTCAACCTGGGCTTGAACTCTGGTTTGATTCCCCTTAGAGACTGCGTTCTGGAATTGACCTCAGAGAAGTATTGCCATGAAAAGTGTTGGGATTTTAGGAGGCCACGCATGAAAGTCACCCTTGGAAACTGAGATCTAGGCCCAGGGTGGTTTTCCAAAGAGTACTGGGAATCTCAGCCAGTATATCACATGATTTTATTCTGAAAGACTTGGCAGGGATAGTTTTGAGTCAAAACACACATGGACCTCACATTGGAGACCTCAATGCGCCTGGCTTCATGTGACCTTTAGGCCACTCTTTTGGAAGCCTTGCCTGTGAGAGTTCTCCAGAGCTTTCTTTGAAATGAACTTCCTCAACATTTAATGGTTCCTGAATGAATTGAAACCCACAGTGCCTCCAACTTCATCCTTGAAAAATGGCCAGATAAATACATGAAATTTTTAAAATTCCCATGACCAGGTGGCACTGGAGAACCTTTGGATGTCCTGTTGCTGATCTTGAGTGTACCAGACCCTGCCTTAATTCACTGGGTTTCATGAAAATGGTGTAGAACAGAGATGCCATTGAGTTATAGCCTGCAGAGTTGTGGGCCTAGAGAAATGGTGTGCAGTTTTGTGATAATACATCTGTGTTGTGACCATGTGGTTCTGCCATTGGCTTCCAAATTCATTGTGACTGCCATGGTGCAGCCAGGAGACCCGTATATGTAAAAGCATGTTTTTATATTGAAAGATTTCAGGGCCATGTTCAGAATCAAGTTGCTATGGACATGGGGGCAAGCAAGTTAGAGCCTGCAGAGTATTGGGCCTAGAGAAGTGGTCTGCAGTTGTGTGATAATACATCTGTGTTATGGCCATGTGGATTTGTCATTGGCTTCCAAATTTTTTGTGACTAACATGGTGCAGCCAGGAGACCCGAATATGTAAAAGCATGTTTTTATATGGAGAGGATTCAGGGCCATGTTCAGAATCAAGTTTCTATGGACAAGGGGGCAAGGTATGTGGGAAAGAAGCCTGGTTGTTGCATTCTCCTGCAGACCCTGACCCACAACACGTGACAGAACTCCCTCCAGCACTGTGTCCCTGTTGAACTTCTTGTATTTTGTGAAGCAAAAACCAAACTCCCAGTGCAACAGCAGGAAACACCACGAAAATTGGAGGATGACCAAATGGATCCACAGTCCACATGGGGAGACAATTAGACCCCAGTGGCCACTGTTTACCTACAAAGAGTGAATTCAGCACTGCTGCCTCATGTTCACTGGAAAATAAGAAACCATATCCTCCAGGTCACATTGATGCAGACCCAGATTTTATTGTCTCACTACAAAGGAAGCTAAAGCTCCTGAAAATAACGTATGTTTCAAGTGCCCAACCTCAGAGGCAGTTTCTCAAGATGTCTTTACGCCAGCAGACCTCCATGTTAGAGGAGTGTTTACCATGTCCCTTACTTTTGGAAACTCCTCTACCACCTCCAAGGTTCTGAACTCTGAGCATTTTCCACTCAAGATATGTATTCACAGATTTTCTAACTCTTCTATTCTAATTGTGACTTACTTCAGGCGAAGGTAATGTCAAGGATTTGTTCTGGATGAGAGTGGGAAGATTTTTGTGTAGCATATATTTGCATACACATTTGATTCATTATTCTATTTTTCGTTTGAAATACTGATCCCTGACACTAACTCATAACCTACTGGACTCTGACTACTACTCCTAATATGATGGAGAAAAATAACCCAATCAGAATAGAAATCCAAGCAGTTCAGAGGAGGCATGGTGTATAGTTGGACTTGCCTTTTGCATAAAAAAGGGTAGGTGTTATAAATCTAGTCAATTTTCTGTTGAAATAGTTATCCATGTGTTTTTAAAGTTAACAAATATGTGAATTCCTGTCTCCCTCTCTCTGTAGCCTATTCAGCACATGTATTTTTATATGCACCTATAGAATCCTACCTGGTATCACACGTACATTCTTGTGAGGTGGCTGACTTGGCAGATACAAAATGTGAGAAGAGATTTCTCCTCCTAAATGCTGTTGGAACTGAAAATTCAATGTATGGGTAAACTTCCTAGTTAAACAACATTATACATAAATCTATCTTCAGTAACATGAATATTTTTGAATCTGTGGATGATGTATATTTCATGGTGAATTTCAATTGGCATATATATTGCTATTTTTATAGTCTCAGTTTGTGTGTGTGTGTGTGTGTGTGTGTGTGTGTGTGTGTATATATATATATATATATATATATATATATATATATATATATACTCCCCAGATTTTTCAAAATATGAAATGTATGAGTCTTATTATACACTCCCTGAATTCATTCATGTTCATGTATGTGGATTTATAATCAACTTTTCACAAGATTATTCTCAGAAATATTCATCTACCTGAAATACATATTTGTTTCCTAGTACTGAAAACTAACTTCAGTGAATGGTGCATACAAATTCTAAAATTTCTACATTAACGGACGCAGTTTAACATCAATTCAAGTAGATTCCTTTGGGACATGATGTGTATTTTAACGTTCATTTTTATTCAACACTGGTACATTACTATTTCTTCAATTTCTGCACATCATCATATATATTTATCATCCACAAGTTAGCAAATATATAGGCGTTTGTTTCACTTTAAATCACTTTCTGCTTCAGAACACATGCATACCTCCAGGTTTCTGGACTGGTCTTTTCATGAGACTTCTTTCCAAACACATTATTTTCAATTTCCATAATCACTTTTGAAGCAAAACTCAAACACTCTTCATGAAAATCCATAACCCTAATATTTCATTCAGATGTATAACGGGTAGGATTAAATGTAGTATATCAATATAAGGTTTTCTGTATATTTTCAGATATCAATTCAATCCATTATTTAAAGTTGGAACCAGTAATATTATTAATTCACAGTATTGTCTATTCATGCATTATCTCTGTATTCATAGACAAATGGTACTCCTATTTCTACCCAAAATACTAATTCATATATCTTCAAAATATTGCTCCCAGAAATGGTGGAAGAAAAACTCCTATTACCTGATCTACATATATTATTTATTATAGTAATATTCTGGACACACATAGGAATGTTCACACTTATGATTGTACCAATGTAAAGGTCGGGCGAGCGTCGGAAAAGAGACCACGAAGAGACTGTCTCATGCAACAGCAAAGGGTTTATTGGGGGTCCAGCATGCTGGGGCTCAGAGCTCACATGAATAGAGAAGAGAGCCCTAAGAACAGCTTAAGCAGAGCTTATGCAATTTACGTGGTGAGAGCAGGGAGGGAAATTTATTGATGGGTCAGGTCGAGTGAGTGGTTTGCATGCCAATGGGAGAGGGAGTACATTCAACAGTTTGGCAATTGGGGACAGCACATTCTGGGAACAGGATTAGCAAACAGTTTTCAAGATTTCATCAGTATTTTGTTAAGCATACAGAAAAACAAGAAGTTAAAAGTACATATTTTATTAACCTTTCATTCCCCACTTTTTATTCTGGTTAATTTTAATCATAAAAATGAGCATTGCGGGGTCTCACATTTTATGTCTTCTAGTGAGGTATATTGTTGTCTGATTACCATAAGTTTAACTTATCCAATTTAAGCTTGTAGAAAGGAAACTAGATGGTTGAGCAAACAGGGTCCTACAATTAGCAATGAAATGAGGATTATTAATGGAATGGCCAGGGCTGATTAAAGCGTAGTTAACCAGGGGGACTGTGTGAACAAAGACTCAAACCACCCTTTTTGTGCATCTCTCTCTTGTTGATGCTCTTCTAGGCGTCTTCTTAATTTACTCATAGATTTTTTTACAACTCCAGTATGGTCGGCATAAAATCAACTTTCTTCCCTCAATGCAGCACGAAAGCCCTCTCTCACGAAGAGGAGGTCCAACCCTCGCATGTTCTGTAAAACAATTTCAGAGAGAGAGGTTAAAGATTCCTATAAAACTGTGATGGAGGTTTTTAATATCTTTAAATTTTGGTCTATTGCTGCTTCTCATCGGGTCATTTGTTGTGTCACATGGACTAGGACAGTGATTCCTGTGCCCACACCTGCAGCAGCTCCTATTCCTAATAGGATGGCTAAAGTGAGGGATACAGGTTCCCAGAGGAACCGGGTTGTATGCCCCCCTATTTGATATTTAAATTAACCTGCCTCATGATAGAGCACTCTGGGAAACATCTGAACATTACATAATTAATCACATCTGTTGACCATTTTATGAAAACATAAACAATGTTTAAGTATATAGAATTATACTGTTGTAAGGACGGACAAGTCAAGGCACCTAAGATAGCACCGAAGACAGCGAAACATACCTATTTGGTTGCAACGGATTTAGAGGGCATTGCTTCTGTTGTAATCAATTAGTCACCTGATCTCCAAATTTAGGTAGTTTCCGAATTTTGTACCCAACATGTAAGGGAAGGGGCTCAGAAGTTCACAGTCTGCATAAGTTCACAAAAAGAAGTTTTCGTTTCTATTGTTTTTTTCATCTGTTCTGGGCAAGTTAACATTTTAAGGACACCTGGAGGGGGAGAGCTTTTTTCTTCTCTTTTTTTTTTCTCACTGCCAGCTGTAACAATGGAGCTCATTTGGTAACTTATTTATCTTAGAAATGTAACCATGTCTGTGAAGCCCCAGCTCAAGGCCAGAGGCCTTGTTCACATGTTTTGTGAAAAACTAGTAAGGGGGAGTCTAGCTTATGAGTGCTGATTTTTCCAGCCAGTGGCCAAATAGAACAGGGAAACACGAAAAGGGGAAGTTTATCTACATTGAACTCTTTTATAGGGACTCTTTGGCTGAAAGTCCTAAAGTCAGCCATGGTGAAGACTGCTGGAGAAGGTCAGTTAAGACTTTTCTGTGGGCCTGGTATAGACGGGGAAGACAGGGAAGGCGGGTCTGAGAGCAGCACCTTGGGTCTGAGCATGAGGAAGGAGAGATGTAAAAGAATAATGAGAAAGGGGTTTGGAATTTTCCAGGCAACAAAACTTGAGCAGTAGAACAGATAGAGCAGAGGGGAAGATGGGAGTTTGTATCCCAAAAAGCCTGTGAGGGACTTTAAATTCTTAGTAACCTGTTTTCAGTGATGACAGAGCAACTTTAAAGGCCATTTTCATTACATCTTGGATAGGGGTCTGAGGGCTCTCCTTAGCTGGTTTGAGCTTTGGGTTAGCTGGTAAGAGGACCTGGTGGGACCTGGTGCGGGCACTGACAGGAGAAGAGAGTAGTGAGTGGGTGGATGGGTACCTCAGTACCTGCTACCTCAGCAAGGGGGCAATAATCTGAGAACCGGCGGTTTGGGTTTTTGATCTAGTAATTGGAGGGAAGAAATCAGGTTGCTGAGGTGGGAGTGACAGCAGAGAGTCTGGAGCAGAAAGCTGAGGGTGAGGATCTATTGGATAAGCATAGTTCAGGATGTGAGCGAAGGAGGGAAAATGCCTCCACTTAGGGGAATTTCCTTCCACCCTTTGAGCACTTGCCGAAGTTAAAAAGGTCACGGAGAATTTTAGGATCTAGAGACCCCTCTGGGGGCCATCGGTATTGGTTGTGTAATTGGTAATATGGCCAATGCTGTGTATTGAATTTGATGAGGAGTTTGGGTTCCACCAGGCACCCCTGTATGCTCACATTCCCATGACTTACAGAAGAAGTCGGCATTTTCCCCACACAGCCATGTCTGTTTGTGGCTTTGATAGTCCGCTGGGCAAACATAGTAATCTAGGCTAGCCAACCTGCATCTGGCTCTCGTGTCCCTACATCCATAATGTTTGTTTCTATTACCTATGATACGGAAAGGATTTATTGGAATTTTAGTTGGATCCCCTTCATCAGGGATATCCCAATAGGAAAGACCTATAGCCAGCTGACAAATGTCTGGGTGGAGAGATGGCCACCATGTCCCTAAGGGGGCTGTATGCAAGATAGACCCTACTTCTTGTACAGTAGGATTTGTGATCAGCCATTACTGCTGAACAGGCTGATGAGGGTTAGGACTACTCTTGGCCAAGGGGAGAGTCTGTAGCCTTATCCACATGGCGAATACGCAATTTGAAAGTGTTACCAGTCTTTTCCAGTTTCCAGTCAGATTTTGGACAGGGCGCAGGCCAGAGATGAGAGACATGGATCCATGAAGTGATTCCGTCTACATTTACCACTGTAGGTGTTATATGTAGCACCTTATATGGTCCTTTCCAGTGGGGTTCCAGGGATGACACCTGATGTCGTCTAATGTAGACGAAGTCTCCTACTTGGTATCGATATGGAGTCCCCTCGTCCCCAGGTTGGTCGGCAGTGGCCAGATGTTTCCACAGATATTGCTGATTTCTTTCAAGAGCTTTAAGTCTGTCAAGCAAGGGGGTGTGGAAGGGATCGTTAGGTCTTAGAGTTTGGGTTAGGTCCCTTACTGGAGGTGGGACCGTAGAGAATTTCATAGGGGGTGAGGTTACACAAGGAAACAGAGGAGAATGAGTATTTCTTGCATGAAACAGTGCATAAAGCAGGAGAATAGATCGATCTTTTATGCCGATCTCTAAGCTTGATTTTGTTAAGTCTCTTTAATGGTTCTATTATTATTTTTTTTTTTACCTGTACTGAGCTCTGGGGTCTATAAGCACAATGTAATTTCCAATTAATCCCCAGGGTCCTGGCTAATCCCTGACTTACCAGGGCAATTAACGCCAGTCCATTATCAGACCCTATTGCCTTAGCCAGTCCGTATCTTAGAAAAATATCTTTCAGGATCTTCTTGACCACCATTTGTGCCATTTATTTTGTTGTTGTTTTTTTTTTTGTGTGTGTGTGTGTGGGGGGGAAGGCTTCAATTAATTCATCCTGAAAATGTATCTACAAAGACTAGGAGATATTTAAGTCCATAACTTCCTGGCTTAATTTCAGTAATGTCCACTTCCAAGAATTGTCCTGGTCTGGTTTCTTGTAGGTGCTTTCCTGCAGGAAAGTTGGAAGGGTAAGCATTAACCAATTGACAGACCCGGCAGGCTTTTGTTACCCGTTCAGTTATTTCTTTCGCTCTGAGTCGGTTAGTGGAAAACTCTGTTCTTGATCCTTCAGGAATGCCTGCAGTTTCTTTGAACCAAGGTGAGTGAGTTGATGTACATTTTTAACTTAGTTTAGGGCTTTCTGAAAATGCAAGCTGGGCTCAGTGAAGTTGAGGGTTTCAGTGTCAGTGTCCTTAGATGTTATCAAAAGCTTGCTGGTGCTCAGGGGTCCATTAGAATTGGGCATCTCTGTTTAACAGCGGGTATAAAGGAACAGATAAGGACGCAAACCCAGGTATCCATAAGCTGCATAAGCCAGCAGTCCCAAGAAACTCTCTGAGTTGTCTGCTGTTAGATGGGGGTGGTATCTGCTCAATGGATTGTTTTCTGGTCTCAGTGAGCCATCGCTTACTGCCCCTAAGGGAATAGTCCAGGAAGATTACTTCTTGCTGGCAAATTTGGGCTTTTTTGGCAGAAGCACTATACCAGAGTTGAGCAAGCTCGTATAATAATAATTGGGTTCCAGACTCACAGTTTTTCTTGGTGTTGGCTGCCAGTTGCAGGTCATCGACATATTGAAGCAGGGTGACCTCAGGGTGCATAGTTCTGAAGTTGTTGGGGTCTCTGTGGAGGGCTTCATCAAAGAGAGTGGGGGAGTTTTTGAACCCCTGTGGGAGTCTAGTCCATGTTAGTTGACCAGACGTCCCGGTTTCTGGGTCTACCCACTCGAAATCAAATAGCAACTGACTATCTTTATGCAGAGGCAAGCAAAAGAAAGCATCTTTTAAGTCCAGAACAGTATACCATTTCCGCTCATGGTTCAGAGTGCTAAGCAGATTGTACAGATTATGTACTGTGGGGTGAATGTCCTGCACTCTGTTGTAGATCTCTCTTTGGTCTTGAACGGTGCGATAGTCCCCGGTTCCTGGATTTTTATACTGGTAACAGGGCAGTGTTCCAGTTCAAATGACAGGGCCTTAGGACCCTTAAGGCCAGATATTTCTGAATATGGGGCCTTATCCCATCTTTAGCTTTTTTGCTCAGAGGATATTTTTTGACATTGATGGGGGGGCTGAAGTTTTTAACTCCACTGTTATTGGAGGATGTTTCACGGCTACGTGTAACCCAGCAGATTTTTCCTAGGCATCTGCGTAATCTGTTATCCATTTCCGGGGTAGCTTGCCTGTTTGATCAGTCTTGGGGGGTTTGACAAGTTGATGTTCATCTTCTACTGACATAGTAAAAGCCGTGACTATAGGAGTTTTTACTGAAAAATTTAGAAATTTCACTTGGGGGCCTTCAGGGTTAAAAGTTATTCTGGCCTGGAGCTTTTTGAGCAGATGTGTGCCCATCAATGGGGTCGGGCATTCTGGGATTACTAGGAACGAGTGATGGATTTTTTCTTTCCCCAGGTCCATGGTCCTCTTAGTTGTCTAAGCCCCATATTTACTGCCATTAGCCCCTTGAACTAGAGTCCTTTTTGTTTGATAGATGGCCCAATTGGGCCTTAAGGGCTGAGTATACTTACCCTGTATCCACTTCAAAGTTTAACCCCCCCGGCGAGTACTTTGTGTTCTTTTGGCCGGGCCAGCTACCTCCAAGGAAGGAGGGGCTGTGTGTGCCGTGGGGTAGTCACCTGGAGGGCGCTGGGCTGGCCTATATTCCTCCAATGGTGGAGAGTCTGAGTCAGCAGCAGGGGAATCACTTAGAGGGTGCTTGGGGTTGGAGGACAAGGGCAGGGCATAAGGAGGTGGAAGAGAGTCCAGTAGAGTCTTGAGACTCAGGGACAACAGAGGGTGGAGGAGGGGGAGCAGAGGGTTTGAGAGATAGAAAAGTGGGAGAACCAGTAGGAGCGGGGACAGGGACAAGGAAAGGCTTCAACCATGGAAGAGGAGATTTGCAGAGGTCCTGCAAACTAAAGATATATTGCTGTTGATCTGGATGGCTATGTGGCCCCGGCTGAAAGACAATATCTCTGAGTTTTTGAATTAGTGTGAAGTAGAAAGATCCTTCTGGGGGCCATCCGACTCCAAAGGTGGGTCATTCTGGGACACATAGAGTCTTCCAGATCTGACGTTTTACTGAAAAAAAGAAGATTCTGAGCCTTTAAGCAGACTTTGGTCCAGTGATCAAGGTTCAGGGACAGAGGCATTGAAGTGCTCTGTCCCATATGAAAGATACACAAATAGTGAAAGCAATGACACACGACACAGACAAGACAAGACAATAAAGACAGGCAATGGACGTCCAATACTGAGAACAGGACTGAGTAGCCAGGAAAACCTGATGGGCTGACAATACCGAATCCAAAACAAAATATCACTGAGTTTAGGAGACTATTGTTACTCGGTTTCCCGAGTTCTCTGGGGCGTCCCCCAGAGACGTGGCCTGTGGCTCTGTGACACTTCTGTCAGCCACCGTCAGAGAGAGCTCATGCTCATCACCAATAGCCATTTTGCCCATCCCTAACCTGAAACCTGAAACAAGAATGTGGCGCCTTACTTAACCTGAGATGAGCCTATTGGGGGTCTTTCGTCCAACGCTGCTGGAACTCGCTGGGGCCCTCAGATGTAATGGTCAGGCGACCATTGGAGGAAGAGACCACCAAGACACTGTCTCATGCAACAGCAAAGCGTCCAAAATTCTGGGGCTCAGACCTCACTTGAATAGAGCAGAGAGCACTGAGAACAGCTTAAGCAGAGCTTATATACTTTTCTTGAAGAGGGCAGGGAGGGAAGTTTATTGATGGGTCAGGGAAAGTGGGCGGTTTGCATGTAAACGGGTGAGGGTGTACATTCTGCAGTTTGGCAGTTGGGGACAGCACATTCTGGGAACAAGATTAGCAAAAAGTTTTCAAGATTTCAAGAGTGTTTTCTTAAGCATACAGAAAAACAGGAAGAGACAAGTACCTATTTTATTTATTTTCAACAAAGCCTAAATGGAAAGTGAGCATGAATTACTAAAAACATTCATGTCCAGGTTGCCTAATGCTCTCAAATGTCAATTCTATTGGTGACTACATATTTCTTTCTTCCTAAGGTTATATATTCAACCTCAACCCTGTTGAAAATGCCTAATCCTATGACTCACTTAATAATTTGCCTGATTTCCTAAGGTCTCTATTGATACCTCCTTTCCTACATATTTTCCCAAATTCATTATTGTGACTGCCACTTAACATGGGCTGACATTAATATTCACTCTCTAACCGAAACCCTATTGGTAAAGAACTTTTTTCCAAATCTTATTCTCACCCTTCTTTCTAAACCTACTGACTATCTTCCTAATTCCACCGACTATCCCTTTTTGACTGGAGGTTCTCTTCGACATTCAATCATCCAAGGTACAACGTCCTATGCCATTGTGTATGGATTTATCTGAGACATTTGTGCAGAAAGTATAACATTGCTAAGTATCCCAATCAAGGTCTCAATGCCCTTCTGGGATGCAAATCTTACCTAGATTTCTGTTTCCATACTTTTAACTCACGTCTATATTCTTATAAATATCACAGATTCCCAATACCATTATTCATCCTGCAGAATGATTCCTAACCCAAATCGAAACTGTTATTAACCGTAACCACACAGTGATCTCTCAATCTAACTTTAGAGAAGAGCAGGGACAGAGTTGGCCTTAAAATATAGGGATGTAGGGGATCTTCCACTTGCTGAGAACCTCAAAGGTCCATGCAGAAATGATCCCTGAAGAAGATGTAGGCAGCTATGAAGGACCTGAGAGAGCAAAAGTCATCTTCCATTGCCAAAAAACCTGGTCAGGATGAAGGGATGTGGCTGAATCAGCCTCTCTCTTAATGTACAGGAGACGGACCAAACCAGGCCTTTGTGGAGCGCTGTTTCTTGGTGCCTTTGATTTATATATCATTCTAACTTGTGAAAATGTCACAGGAAGTAGGGGCAGCCTCCATCTCATGGAACCCTTGGAAGCAACTGTTAGGACAAAGTGTTTGCCAAGGCAGTGACCTCATTAAATTCCTGAAGGAAGTAACCTACCTCACTTCCTTGGTGATGGAACACTTTAAACTTGGGATCCAGGAAGCCAGGCACTGAGAGCCAATCCAAGTCCCAGTCCCAGTGGGCTCACTTGTTTGGTGTTACTAAGGACAGAGTCAGTCTTTCTTGGTACCTACTGATGTGAGGATGGCCACATGCCAGGGACCTTTCCTGAGAAAGTAGGTAGTGGCTCTCCACATGCTCCTGACAACGTCACAGAGTTGGCCAAGGAGACCAGATCTGAGAATGGATAGGCCATATCAGGGGAACATAGTATGACCCACCAGTCAAAGGACACTCTGGATAGTTACAAACCTACTTGGGGGAAGGAGGTGCCTTTGTGGGTGTGGGTGTGAGTTTGTGGTTTTGTCTCATGTTCTGAGAATAGGTAGGAAAGGTGGTTTGTTTGGATTGGAATGGACTTGTTCTAGTAAATTGTTTGACAAGGCGAGTGTTTCTATGTCTGTTTCTCCCACTGTGTCCGTGGTTGTAGACATTAGAAAAGAAAATGCATCAATGGATGTTTCCTGTCTTGTAGAAAGCTTCCCAGCATTCATCCTGCCCAATTAACGCATGGACTGTGACTTGCCTTATGGATGGGCAACACCTACTATCTTACTACGTTTCTGTTTTCTTCCTGAATTCTGGCCACTCTCAAGAATTGGCTCATGGTTTTGTGTCCAAGATATGTACCACCTCCAAGCACTGTGACATGGCCATGTACATGATAACTGAAGGGAATGGGAGGATCTCAGAAAACTCAGATATCAATGTGACCAGTAAAGTCTCAGTTGAGAATCCTTGCTTTGGGCCATTTGCTTACCTATTGCTTCATTGCCCTGAATGTCAGGAAGGTCTTTGCCTCAGGCCACCCCTTTGTGAAGCCTTAAGAAAACAGTTTTCAAATGGAAATGAATGGGCATCACCTGTGGCTCTTTGCTTAATTGCTTCCAAAAGGGATGTGTCTGAATCAGCCTCATGAACCTGTGTGAGGCTGCTGCTTAGATTCTTAACACCTGATGGATCTAAGGTAAGATTCCATGTGTGCTACAAATACAAAATGGTCAAAATAGCAGTCATTGTGTATGAAGTCTCTCGCCATTTTCTGTAAGGTTCCTGACCTCCATCCTGGCCTGGAAGGCTAGACCATAGATGCTTGGGTTTTTTCATGACTCCCATTCATATAAAGAATTTATACCTGGCAGTCAGTAGGCCTCAAATTGGAGAAGTGGAGCAGTAATAAGGTCAGGCCTATTTGATCACTCCTGGTTCACAGGAAAGGTGTTTAGGCCACACTGACCTTAGGCAAAATAGGGGCGAGGGAGCATATTTTGGACAGGGTCTTGGAATTCACCCCTTTTGGAAACGTCCAGCCAGAGGATTTGATGAGTGTCTACATGGAAGAAGACGAGGGCTATGTGAAAGTGTTTTGGTTTTAATTGTGGTCATTTGTGTGGCAGTTGGAAGACATAACTGTGTCCACCATGGCTTGAACTTTGGTGTGATTCCCCTTAGAGACTGCGTTCTGGACCTGACCTCAGAGAAGAATTGCCATGAATTGTGTTGGGATTTCAGGAGGCCACGCATGAGAGTCCCCATTGGAAACTGAGATATAGGCCCAGGTGGCTCTCCACAGAACACTGGGAATCTCAGCTACGATATCACATGATTTTATTCTGAAAGACTTGGCAACCATAGTTGAGATTCAAAACACACATGGACCTAGCATTGTAGACATCAATGGGCCTGGCTTCATGTGACCTTTTGGCCACTCCATGGGAAGCCTTGCCTGTGAGAGTCCTCCAGAGCTTTCATTGAAATGAAATTCCTCACCATTTAATGGTTCCTGAAAGAATTGAAACTCACAGTGCCTCCAACTTCATCCTTGAAAAATGGCTAGATAAATACCATGAAATTTTTGAAATTCTTATGACCAAGTGGCACTGAAGAACATTTGGATGTGCAGTTGCTGATCATGAGTGTACCAGAGAGTGCCTTGATTGACTGGGTTTCATGAAAATGGTGTAGAAGAAAGAATCCTGTATGTTGGCGCCTGCTGAGTAGTGACCCAGAGCTGTGGTGTGCAGTTGTGTCATAAAATATCTTGGTGGGGCCATTTGGATCTGCCATTGACTTCCAAATGTCTTGTGGCAGACATGGTGCAGCCAGTAATCCGTATATGTCTGATCTCTTCATATAAAGGCATCTTGTTATATGGAGAGGTTTCAGGGCCGTGTTCAGAATCAGGTTGCAATGGTTGAGGGGGCAAGCTATGTGGGATATAAGCCTCATTGGTGGATTCTCCTGGAGACCCTGACCCACCACACGTGTGAGAAATCCCTCCAGCACTGAGTCCCTGTTGATCTCCTTGTATTTCATGAAGCAAATACTAAACCCCCAGTGCAGCAGCAAGAAACACCATGAAATGTGGAAGATGCGCAAATGGCTTCACATACCACATGGGGAGACACTTAGCCTTCAGTGACAACAGTTTCCCTACAAAGAGAGAATTCTGCACTCCTGCCTCATGTTCATTGGAAAATAAGAAACCATGTCCTCCAGGTCACATAGATGCAGACCCAGCTCTGATGGTCTCACTACAAAGAAGCTAAAGCTCCTGACAACAACATATATTTCAAGTGCCCAAGGTCAGGGAGAGTTTCTCAATAAGTTTTAGGCCGGCAGAGCTCCATGTTTGTGGAGTGTTTACCTGTTTGACCAGGACAGGAGAATAGACCACTGACTCCAATTAAAATCAAATTAAAGCAAGCTTATTATTTTTCCACTGGCTGAGCTGCCTATCCCTCTCAAAATGGCAGAAACAAGACAGCAACCCCACCTTTCCTACAGCCCAGCTTTATAGTCCAGTAAGTTACACAAAAGGGGGGTTACAGATAACAGAACTCGGAGAAGCATCACGCTATTGCTAGTTTACAATTTTTTTTTTTTGCTGGCCCCATCATCAGAATTTATGAGGACCATTAGAGACTCACGAGAGTCGTTGTCTGGCCAGAGAAAACCAATATTTATGAGGTGTCACTAAATTTTCAGAGAGGGCTGCTATCTGGTCAGAGAGCCAGGCATGGGTGAGTTCAAGGCACGGAGAGGCATTCCAAGCAGATTCAGAATTTGCAGTAATTTATAGGAAAGTAAAATTATCTTTTCATGACTTTGTGGCAAGATGGCTCCCAATTTTAATAAATGATCAGGTTGGGTTTATCATTCCCCCCCATTTTTTTTTGCTTTTTAATATTTTTTAAATTAATTTTTATTGTAGGTTGTTCAAAACATTACATAGTTCTTGATATATCATATTTCACACTTTGATTCAAGTGGGATATGAGCTCCCATTTTTACCCCATATACAGATTGCAAAATCACATCAGTTGCAGAACCATTGATTTACATATTGCCATTATGGTGTCTGTTGTATTCTGCTGCCTTTCCTATCCTCTACTATCCCCCCTCCACCCTCCCCTCCCCTCTTCTCTCTCTACCCCCTCTACTGTAGTTCATTTCTCCCCCTTATATTTTTCTCCTTTCCCCTCACTTCCTCTTTTATGTAATTTTGTATACCCCTGAGGGTCTCCTTCCATTTACATGCAATTTCCCTTCTCTCTCCCTTTCCCTTTCACCTCTCATCCCTGTTTAATGTTAATCTTCTTCTCATGCTCTTCGTCCCTACTCTGTTCTTAGTTACTCTCCTTATATCAAAGAAGACATTTGGCATTTGTTTTTAAGGGATTGGCTAGCTTCACTTAGCATAATCTGCTCTAATGCCATCCATTTCCCTCCAAATTCTATGATTTTGTCATTTCTTAATGCAGAGTAATACTCCATTGTGTATAAATGCCACATTTTTTTTATCCATTCGTCTATTGAAGGGCATCTAGGTTGGTTCCACAGTCTTGCTATTGTGAATTGTGCTGCTATGAACATGGATGTAGCAGTGTCCCTATTGTGTGCTCTTTTTAGGTCTTTAGGGAATAGACCGAGTAGGGGAATAGCTGGATCAAATGGTGGTTCCATTCCGAGCTTTCCAAGAAATCTCCATACTGCTTTCCAAATTGGCCGCACCAATTTTCAGTCCCACCAGCAATGTACAAGAGTACCCTTTTCCCCACATCCTCGCCAGCACTTGTTGCTGTTTGACTTCCTAATGGCTGCCAATCTTACTGGAGTGAGATTTGCAACAAAATGAAACTGAATCCCTTACTCTCGCCATGCACAAAAGTTAACTCAAAGTGGATCAAGGAACTTGATATCAAATCAGAGACATGGCGTTTGATAGAAGAAAAAGTTTGCTATGATCTACATACTGTGGGGTCGGGCTCCAAATTCCTCAATAGGACACCCATAGCACAACAGTTAATAACTAGAATCAACAAATGGGACTTACTCAAACTAAAAAGTTTTTTCTCAGCAAAAGAAACAATAAGAGAGGTAAATAGGGAGCCTACGTCCTGGGAACAAATCTTTACTCCTCACACTTCAGACACAGCGCTAATATTCAGAATATACAAAGAACTAAAAAAATTAGACAATGAGATAACGAATAACCCAATCAACAAATGGGCCAAGGACCTGAACAGAAATTTCTCAGAGGAGGTTATACAATCAATCAACAAGTATATGAAAAAATGCTCACCATCTCTAGCAGTCAGAGAAATGCAAATCATTCCCCCTTTTTTAATGTGTCCCTTCCAAATTTTTGATAGGGTAGGGAAAGAGCAATGAGGGAATTTTAATCCCTCAGGTAACAGTCTCCAAATTTTTAGAACTCACCCAAAATTGGATTCCTGGTTTTACCTGACTTAATTAATTACTTATATTGATATTCTATTTATTTTTGGCTCCATATTTGTAAGACGAGAGGCGTCACTCATTTTGGCTTCTTCTGAGCTGAGAGAGAGTGACGTGAGGGGGCACAGTATAAGGGACATGAGTTGCCTTTTAGAAGTCAGTTGAGGGACATGAGTTGCCTTTTAGAAATCAGTTCGTTTTGAAGTCTGGTTGGGGAAGAACAGGTTGTAAATTCATCTGGGGATGGGTTCTTCTGTGTGAGAAACAAGAACCATGAGTACTGAAAAAATGTTGCAGCAGCTGGAACATGTCACTGTATAGAAGTTCCCTCAGCAGGCTTTAATATTCCCAGTTATCAGGACTGTCAACTTAATATTTAACATTTAGTGTTACAGTTATCCCTCTCCATAAGATACAGTTTAATGATTTAATATCATCTGATCTTGCAAAATCATTTTACTAGTATGACCTCTGTGTGTAATAGAGAAACCTTTAATTCTGTTACTCAGGGCTGGATAATCGTACTAGCAAACACCAACCCTACCTGTAGGTTAGGAATATCTGTAGGCCTTAAACTAAAAATTTCTGCCTCTGGCAGCTCCTCTTGATAGTCTCTTTTTATAGTTATCAGGCATTCCTTTCTGGGAATCCTTCTTTGTAGCCTCCAGTCTTACTTATTTTGGGAGGCTAACATAATGTGTATAAAAAATTATTAATATTATTATTAATATTATTATTATTATTATTTAAAATGCCCAGGAATGCCTGTATTTTGGTTTTAACTGTCTTTCCTAAGTGTTTATCATGAAACAGTCAAACTGACTTTTGTTTCTATCTATTGTTAACATTCAGCTGAGCTTTTATGGGAGTCATTCCTGGGGAAACTTGAGAGCAGCTTCTCAGTTCTGCTAGTGCCATTTGCGCTAGGTGGGTCCAGGTCTTGCTTGACCATGTGGCTACCCTTGGAAGCATCAGGGATGTCTCCCTTCTCTGATGACTCTCCTCTTCTTAGCAAATGCACTGATTGGCTTTCTGTTCTCCAGGGGTCTCATTAATCTCCCTAATTGGGAAGATATGAGGCCCAGAGTTGCAAAGCTCTTTGAGAAGTCCCTTGTTCCCTGGATTCAGACTGACTCAGAGGGCAAGAGCCAAATATTGGTTTTCTTGTCCCTTTTCATGTAACTTTAATATAAATCCTAATCTTAATCATCCAGCAAATAAATTTTAACAGCCTTATATTAAGAGTACTGGGCTTTAATGTCTATAACTTTATAATTATTTATCTTTTTTATTAACTGGGATATCTATTATTCTGTCTGTCTTGTAGGTGATGACTTACTATCTTAAATTAACCCATTTTGTGTTCTTAAAGCAACACTTCTGTAAAACACTAACAAGGAATCTTTAGATCACTTATAAGGAAATTACAAAATAAAATTTTTTAACAAGAGTAAAAATACTTAGTTCGTGTAATAGCTACCCTGAAGTTTTAAGCTGAGTTATACATTATATCCCCTGTTTGAGATCCTAGAAATCTTGACAGAAAAAAAACAACTTTTGAACATAACTTTAAATGAAATAATATCTGACCTACTGCTTTCGTAGTCATTCTCACATATAGTAAGATGGGACACAGAGCCTTATCTCAGGTAAGGCAGGGCTCTTTATAAAACTTAAGTGTTTTACTTCTAAAGATGATCTTTGTTTTTTTAAATATCATTTTACAAAGATTACATATATTATTTGAGGTCACATGAACATTAGTTAACACCATATGATATCACATTTAAAACATGAATTTAAGAAAGGCTGAAAGTTTTTAACCTTTATATAGATTAGACTCTCATTAACATAAAAATACATTTAAATTGTTCCCCAATGTAAAAAGTAACATACAACTTTACATATCTTATTGATAAGAGGTAAATGAATGCCCAATATATTTTTTTACCATACAACTTCAGAACACCAGCTTGAAATAATGCTCTTTTAAAGTTTCTACCTTACAGATTCGTATACCTGAAAGATATGAGCACATTAATAGCATCACAATTACATTGAAGTTTCTACATTAACCAAGTTTAGCTTTTAAATAAATGGCAGTACAGTGCTCTAAAATAACAGTTCTTATTTAATCAGTTGTTTAATTTTTATGGTTGCTTGCTCTAGAAAAAATAAAACTTAATAAACACAATGTTATGGGTAAACTTATGTTTTAAGAAATTTTTGTCTCTTTAACACATGACTGATTATTACAATCTTATACAGACATTAGTACAAACTTATACAGACCTTAGTAAATCAATCAGATATCTAACAAAAGTACTCATGAATGAGTAATCCCATATCAAATTTACTTTACTTATTTATCAATATATTAGACAAATATATTGAACAGTGTAAACCATTTTTTTGTTGAAGGAAAAGTCTTAGAACCAAGGCATATTAGAACATTTGTAGACATTAATATTTTATTAGATTTTTGAACACCTAGAAAAACTTGTAAGCTTAAATTTAAAGACATTTATTTTTATCTCTTTATCCAATTTAAATTCAACTATTTAAATCACTTGAATTAAAGATCTTTGGATCCACTTTTTAAAATTTGTTTTTATGAGCGTTTTTGTTTTAATGAGTGCTCTTTATAAATGTTAATTTGTGTATCATATATATGATATACGGACATATGAATATATAGACATACAACACATAACAAAATTGTGCACACATAATAATAGTAAAGGCCTTGTAGCTTTTCCAGGTGAAATATCCATTGCAATGTTTCAAAAACTACACAGTTAGTCAAAGATAGAACTGGTCAGAAAAACATCATCCTAGGTCATTAGGATCAAAATCATGAGCTCAAAAAAAAAACAAAGAATCTAAGGAAAAATAAGAGTCCTAGAAAAATTGACTGGCCATTAATTAGTAAATACCATACAATTTAATTTTTTTTAGGCCTCAGATCACTCTCCTACTGAGCTTGCAGGCCTCTGTCATTTGCCATTCAACATAGGTCCTGGCTGAGGTCTGGAAAGAGCAGGAAAAAGCTGCTATTCTGAGCAGACACCTCAGGCCTAAGGCATTTCAACCATAATTTTCAGGTTCAGATGTTGAAAATTATAATACAATTTTAAGACAAAATTCACAAAATTTTATGATACAAGTTTAAGACAGAGTTTACAAAATTTTACATCTTTATATCTTGTTTTGTCAACAGATACCATACTATGATTTACTATCCTTGTCCAAATTAATGCACTGGTACACACAGTGACATTTTCCCAGGCTACCCAATTAAAAATTGGTGAAAAAAAAGCCTGAATGATTGGGAAGTTACTTGCCAACTTGGAAGTAGAGTTCTCTAGTTTTCCATCCTAAGTATTTAAGTTCTCTGGCATGAATTATCTGAAATCATAAACTAAACAATTTCCTAAACCCGACTTTTAACTGCAAGATTGTGCAATGCTTCAAAAACCCATTCAGATGCCAGATTGTTACAATAAAACATCATCATTTAGATACACATTCAGCTAAGATCATTCCCAAGAAATGATTTATAATATCAACACATTATTGCACATGTCTTAAAGGGCCAGAAACAAAGACACAAGACAGACTGAAAGGAGCTCCAGACTATGGCTTACAGACAGAAGCCTTTAAACCAGAGCAGATAAGAGAAAAATCTCCTACACCAGTGGCACCATAGATTTTCCCACAAGGGAACCAGATGTTTTCACAGAGGGACAACCTGAAATGTAAAATCAAGGGTCTCGATGGTGACATTACTGTATTTAGTGTCCCCTTTTTCTTTTTCTCTTTTTTAAGAAAACAGAGATGGCAAAATCCTTACAGTGCAGGGAAGGAAGTAGGTAATTCTCTGAAGCAACAGGGCTTGGGCAGCTGCTGGAAGTCCCTCAGTCCCTCCTTTCACTTACAGGATTAGCTCCTCTTGTTTGGTTCCACCCCAAGCACGCTCCGTCTCCTAACATTTCAGTAGTCAGCTCTCAAAGAGTTCCGGGGTGTGGGGGGTACCAAAAATTGTAACTTAAAGTTTGGTTCCTGATTTTGAAGCCAATTAATACCAATTTAATAATGAGGACAGGGTTTGAGAAAAAGAAAAAGGGAGATTTACTGCTTTGCTAACAAAGGAGAAAAACAGGGGTCTCTGCCCAATGGTTGTGATTCTATCGATCTGAAGGGACAAGGGGTTTTAAGGAGTTTCACGTGTTAACCTGGGAGATACTCAGTTCTTAGGTCCCCAGCAGGCATTGCCCTCTGCAGTGGGTGTGCTCCAGGCAGCCAGCTAGGGGCTTCTCTCATCCTGCTTAACAAAGGGTATTAAAGTTCATCACAGTTCTTTAAAACACAGTCCAAATGGGTGTCAGTTTACTTGCTTTATTACCCATTTTCAGTTAAGTTTTACCACAGAAATCACACAACAAAACACACTAAAACAAACCAAAAAAAAAAAAAACATATGAAACACAGAACAAAACACACAAAAAAAAACAGAAAACCAGCGCAGAAACAGAAAAACAGAGGAACTATGCAACGTCTTGCTAAAGCTCTGGGATAGGAGCTCCTGCGTGCCCATTGGCACCTCTCTATGCTTTCAGAGGAATTCCCTACAGAACATAACAGAGGACAGAATGATTCTCGTTACTGTACCAGACAGGAGTATATGTGTGTCTCCCCAGGACACCACTCTGTCATCAGAAGAGATCTCCCTTAACCGGATATCAGATGTTATATAGGCGCCACTTACCTATGGAGGCCTCCTCCACCATGTGCTTGCTAATAGTTTTAGGGCGGTGGTTCACTGCAGTGCTCCCTGGACCAAAATCTCACACCAAGGCCTTGGAAATTGCCTCTCCATGCCGGAGCCCTGGAGGAAAGGCCAGCTTCAGAATTTCCAGTAGTCTGGTCTTGTGATCTATTGGGGCAGTGTCATCTCGATGGGAAACTACAAAATATTACACCAGGATGCAAGAAAAGACCACTGACTCCAATTAAAATCAAATTAAGGCAAGCTTACTATTTCAAAGTGGATCCAAAGATCTTTAATTCACGTGATTTAAATGGTTCAATTTAAATTGGATAAACAGATAAATATAAATGTCTTTAAATTTAAACTTACAAATTTTTCTAGGTGTTTAAAAATCTTATAAAATATTAATGTCTACAAAAGGTCTAATATACCTTTGTTCTAAAACTTTTTCTTCAACAACAACAAAAAAAATGGTTTAAACAGTCTCCTACTCTAAGCCATTTTCTACCATCAATGGACCCTTCAGGGGGAAACCATGGACACAATTCTCCTATGTATAAAAAGAATAATTTTAAGTCCTTTTTCTTAACATGTGCCCCCTATGTCTTGAGGGCCTCCTTGAGGCCTGACAAAAACAAATCATGTGACGAAACTGCTTGTCCCATGGTGGGTCACTCACCATGTGTCATCCCCACTCTCCTCCTGGATCTGTCTTTCGGTGGTGTCTGCTGAGGCAATCGCAAGCTCCGCTTTTTTAAGTCTTCCCTGAGGACAGGTTTCCCCCTCAGTCAAAGGCTCGAGCCCCAGTAGGTAGGTGCCAGATATCCCGGCCGGCAGGACACATCAACGGGGGTGGTGAACCTAGATGGGGAGTAATGAAGGGACAAGAGACACGAGAGATGACAGCAAGACAGGAGTTTTAATCAAGCTGCAAATTTTTATTGTTCACACAGGGGTATTTATATACTGGGTATGGGAAAGCTCTCTTATTGGCAGTTCCTGGATGTCTTCACAAGGTGAGATAACCTCAGGATGTTTCAGTAAGACAGATGGCCCCATGATGTCTCCTTGAGTCAGATGGTTACAGGATATCTCCTAGGCAGGATGTCTCCCAGGGGGCTGTTTCTTGTAAGTGTCAGGCTATTCTATGAAGGAGAAATTCCTTCTACCCCTGACAGTCAGGGATTTAGTATTTTAAATGGAAATTTGGAAAATGAATCCAAAGTGTATGCAAATATGTGCTACACAAAAATCTTCCCACTCTCATTCAGAACAATTCCTTGACATTACCTTCGCACCAAGTAAGACACAATTAGAGAAGAAAAGTTAGAAAATCTGTGAATACATATCTGCAATGGAAAATGTTCAGGAGTTCACATCTTTGGAGGTTGTAGAGGAGATTCCAAAAGTAAGAAACAGGGTAAAAATACCACAAACATGGAACTCTGCAATCCTAAAGACTGCTTGAGAAACTTCCTCTGAGGTTGGCACTTGAAATATATGTTGTTGTCAGGAGCTTTAGCTTCCTTTGTCGTGAGACCATCAGACCTGGGTCTGCATATATGTGACCTGGAGGACATGTTTTTTTTAATTTTCCAGTGGACATGAGGCAGAAGTGCTGAAATCTCTCTTTGTAGGTAAACTGTTGCCACTGGGGGCTAAAAGTCTCCCAGTGTAGACTGTGAAGCCATTTGGTCATCCTCAAATTTTCGTCGTGTTTCTAGCTGCTGCACTAGGAGTTTGGTATTTGCTTCATGAAATACAAGGAGTTCAACTGGGACACAGTGCTGGAGGGAGTTCTGTCACGTGTTGTGAGTCAGGGTCTGCAGGAGAATGCACCAACCAGACTTCTATCCCACATAGCTTGCCCGCTTGACCAAAGCAAACTGATTCTGAACATTGCCCTGAATACTCTCCAGGTAACAAGATGCCTTTACATGCAAGGGTCTGCTGGCTGCACCATGTCAGTCACAAGCCATTTGGAAGCCAATGGCAGATTTACATGGCCCCACCACACATGTTTCATCACACACCTGCACACCACAGCTCTGGCCCCACTACTCAGCAGGCTCCAACTAACTAGCATCTCTGTTATACACCATTTTTATGAAACCCAGTCAATCAAGGCACTGTCTGGTACACTTTTGATCAGCAACAGGACTTCAAATTTTCTCCCATGCCACATGGTCATGGGAATTAAAAAAATTTCATGGTATTTATCTAGTCATTTTTCAACGATGAAGTTGGAGGCACTGTGGGTTTCAATTCTTTCAGGAACCATTAAATGGTGAGGAAGTTCATTTCAATGAAATCTCTGGAGAACTCTCACTGGCAAGGCATCCAAAAGAATGGCCAAAAGGTCCCATGAAGCAAGGCCCACTGAGATCTACAATGTGAGGTCCATGTGTGTTTTGACTCTCAACTATGGCTGCCAAGTCTTTCAGAATAAAATCATGTGATATCCTGGCTGAGATTCCCAGTGCTCTCTAGAAAACCAACCAGTGCTTAGATCTCAGTTTCCAAGGGGGAGTCTCTTGTGTGGCCTCCTAAAATTCCAAAACAATTCATGGCAATACTTCTCTGAGGTCACTTCCAGAAATCAGTCTCTAAGAGGAATCACACCAGAGTTCAAGCCCAGGTGGACACAGTCATTTCTTCCAACCGCCAAACAAATGACCACAATTAAAACCAAAACACTCCCACATGGTCTTCAACTTCTTCCATAAAGACACTCATCATAACTTCTGGATGGAGGTTTCAATGAGGGGCGCAGCCCAAGAGAGCATCCAAATAAGCTCCCTTGCCCCTCATTTGCCTAAAGTCAGGGTGGCGTGCACACCCTTTCTGTGAACCAGGAGTGATCAAATAGACATACCGTTAATACTGCTCTGCTTCTCCAATTTGAGGCCTATGACAGTCAGGTATAGATTCTTTATGTGAATTGGAGTCATGAGAAACCCCAAGCACCTATTAGCTAGCCTCTGCAGGGCTTTTAAGAACTAATTTGACACAAAGTATCCCTATTCTCACTTGATGGAAGTCAGGAACCTTACAGAGGAAGGTGAGAGACTTCATCCACAATGACTGCTCTTTTGGCCATTTTGGTTTTGGATGCACACATGGGATCTTTCTTTAGATCCATCAGATGCTGAGAATCTAAGCTGCAGCCAGTCACATGGCTAAGAGACTTATTAAGACATATTAATTTCCCAAGCAATTAACCAAAGAGCCACAGGTGATGCCCATTCATTTCCATTTGAAAACTGTTTTCTTCAGGCTTCACTAAGGTGTCGCCTGAGGTAAATACCTTCCTGACATTCAGGGCAACAGAACCATAGGTAAGCAAATAGCCAAAAAAGGGTTTCTCCACTGAGACTTTCCTGGTCACACTGATATCTGAGTTTTCTGAGATGCTCGCCATTTCTTTCAGCTATCCAGTACAAGGCCATTTCACAGAGCTTGGAGGTGGTACATACCTTGGACACAAAACCATGAACTTATTCTGGTGAGTGGCCAGAATTCAGGAAGAAAACAGGAACCTTGGAATAAGAGGTGTTGCCCATCCATAAGTTAAGCCGATGTCCATTCATAAATTGGGCAGGTTGAATGCTGGGAAGCTTTGTACTAGACAGGACACATCTATTGATGCATTCTCTTTTCCAATGTCTAGAACCACGGACACAGTGGGATACACAGACATCGAAACACTTGCCTTGTGAAATGACGTACAAGAAACTGTTCACTCCAAACCAAACAAACTGCCTTTCTTACAAATACTCAGAACATGAGACAAAACCACAAACCCACACCCACACCCACAAAGGCACCTCCTTCCCCCAAGTAGGTCTGTGACTATTTGGAGTGTGCTCTGACTGGTGGGCCATACTATGTTCCCTCGTAGTAGCCTGTCCTGTCTCAGATCTGGTCTCCTTGGCCAACTCTGTGAATTTGTCAGGAGACTGCAGTGAGCAACTGACTTTTTCTCAGGAAAGGCCTGTCTTCAGAGCTCTCCTAGCATTAGGCCAACCTCACATCAGTAGGCACCAAGAAAGACTGACTCTGTGCTTGGTAAATCCAAACAAGTGAGCCTACAGGGACTGGTACTGGGACTGGCTCTGGGTGCCTGGCTTCCGGGATCCCAATTTCAGAGAGTTCCATCACCAAGGAAGAGAGGTGAGGTGTCTTCCTTCAGTAAGTGAATGAGGTCACTGCCGGGGCAACCACTTTGTCCTAACAGCTGCTTCCAAGAGTCCCATGAGATGGAGGCTGCCCCTACTACCTGGGACAGTTTCACAAGTTAGAATGGTATATCAACCATTGGCACCCTGGAACAGCTCTCCACACAGGCCTCCTTTGGTCCATCTTCTCTACATTAAGAAGAGAGAGGCTGATTCAGACACAACCCTTCATCCTGATCAGGTTGTTTGCAATGGAAGAAGACTTTTGCTCTCTCAGGTCATTCATAGATGCCTACATCTTCTCCAGGGATCATTTCTGCATGGACCTTTGAGGTTATCAACAGGTGGAAGATACCCTACATTCCTGTATTTTAAGAACACTCTGTCCCTGTTCTTCTGTAAAGTTAGATTGAGGGAACAGTGTATGGTTAGGGTTAATAACATGTTCGATTTTGGTTAGGAATCATTCTGAAAGATGAATGTCGAAGAGAACATTCATTCAAAGTAGGATAGTCGGTAGGATTTTGAAGAAAGATGGTAGCTTCAGAAAGAAGAGTGAGTATTGGATTTGTAGGAAAAGTTCTTTAGCAATAGGGTTTCGGCTAGAGTGAATGTAAATGTCAGCACATGTGAAGAGTCAGTCACAATATTGAACTGGGGTAAATATGTAGGAAAGCAGATATCAGTAGAGACATTAGGAAATCAGGCAAAGTATAAATTGAGTGATAGGATTAGACATTTTCAACAGGGTTGAGGTTGAATATATAATCTTAGGAAGAAACAAATATGTAGTCACTAATAGGATTGACATTTGAGAGCATTAGGCAACCTGGACATGGATGTTTTTAGTAATGCATGCTCATTTCCGTTTAGGCTTTGGTACAATCAGAAGAGTGACCTTTGCATTTTGTGTCCTGAATATTACTGTGACAAAATGTATATGTAGATCAAATGACATGAGTATTTCTTCCACCATTTCTGAGAGCAGTATTTTGAAGACGTATAAATTAGTATTGGGGGTACAAAGAGGTGTACCCTGTGTCTATGAATATAGAGATAATGTATGAATAGACCATTGTGTGAATAAATAATATAACTGGTTCCCCTTTAAATAATAGATGGAATTGATATCTGAAAATATATAAGGAATCTTATATTGATATACAATCATTCATTGTAATCAGTTATACATCTATTGGTTATATTAGGATTATTGTTTATCATGAATGATGTGTGAGTTTTGCTTCAAAAGTGATTATGGAATTTGAAAATAATATGTATGGAAAGAGTTCTTATGAAAATACCAGGCAAGAAACATGGAGGAATTCATGGGTTCTAAAGCAGGACGTGATTGAAAGTGAAACAAATGCCTATAAATTTGCTAACTTGTGAATAAAATATACATCCTATGATGTGCATAAACTGCAGAAATAGTAATGTACCCGTGTTGAATAAAAATGAACATCAAAATACACATCATGTCCCATAGGAATCTACTTGCATTGATGTTAAACTGGGTCAGTTATGATAGAAATATTAGGATTTGTATGCACCATTCACTGAAGTTAGTTTTCAGTACAAAGAAACAAATATGTACTTCAGGTGGATGAATATTTCTGAGAATAACCATGTGAAAGTTGATTATAAATCCATATACATGAATATGAATGAATTTATGGATTGTATAGTAAGACACATATATTTCATATTTTGAAAAATCTGTAGAGTGTATATTTATACACACACACACACACACACACACACAGAGACATTAAAAAGTAGCAATATATACACCAATCGAAATTCATCATGAAATATATATAATCCACAGATCCAAAAGTATTCATTTGTGTGAAAATGGATTTACGTATAATGTTGTTCAACTAGGAAGCTAACCCATAGGTTGAATATTCAATTCCAACAGCGTTTTGTAGGAGTGGTCTCTTATCACAATTTGTATCTGCCAAGTCAGCCACCTCACCAGAATGTACGTGTGGCACCAGGTAGGATTCTATATGTTCATATTAAAATACATGTGCTGAATAGGCTACAGAGAAAGGGAGACAGGTATTCACATATTTGTTAAGTTTAAAAACACATGGAAATCTATTTCAAGAAATACTTGAGTAGATTTTTAACTCCTACGCTATATCATGAAAAAGGCAACTCCAACTATACAACATGCCTCCTCTGAACTGCTTGTATTTCTATTTTGTTTGGTTTATTTTTCTCCATCATATTATGATTTGTAGTTGGAACCCTGGGCTTGTTCTGCCAGTCGGTCGCAGGTCTGGCTACCTTGCAGGCACGTTGGGCCTCTCTGCTCTGCCCTTACTTTAATTGGGGTGACGTGTCTACCACGCCAGCGGGTCGCTGGGCCTGTTCCGGGCGTGGGCGACGACTCTGCTCTGCCACTACTCCAATTGGGGTGACGTGTCTATCATGCCGGCAGGCCGCCTGGCCTGTTCTGCCAGTCAGTCGCAGGTCTGCCTACCTTGCGGGCACGGGCAGCGGCTCTGCTCTGCCCCTACTCCAATTGGGGTGATGTGTCTACCATGCCGGCAGGCTGCTGGGCCTGTTCCGCAGGTCCGTTGCAGGTCTGACTACTTCGCGGGCTCGGGCTGTGGCTCTGCTCTGCCCCTACTCCAATTGGGGTGACGTGACAACCACGCCTGCGGGTCACTGGGCCTGTTCCGGGCACAGGCAGCGGCAATGCTCTGCCCCTACGAGAATTGTGGTGACGTGACTACCACGCTGGTGGGTCGCTGGGCCTCTTCCAGGCGCTGGCGGCAGCTCTGCTCTGCCCCTCTGGCTTGATGACAAAGTGAGAGAGACTTGGGTGTTTGTGAGTCACTTTCTTTACCTACAGACCAACTGTTTCTGTCGTCACTGGTATTGATGAAGTTATCTCCTCCACCGCTTTGTGATGACATCAGATCTCTGCCATGTTGGTATCCCATGCGAACGGCAGCATTTAGTTCCGTTTGCCGGGTGACCAAAGCAACGGGTGAGTCCTGACTGGCCCTCACAAGCCCCATCTCAATCCTGTTGCCACTGCCTATGAAGGATCGGTTGGTATTTACCTCCACAGTATTCAGCAGGACCCGGACCGAGAAGCAGTTTCTGCGGGTTCTTTAGCCCTGGGCCAGAGCAGTTCCAGGAGCCGGAATTTGGCCGCTCCGTGCTCGGTGTATGTTTTGATAGGAGCAGGCTCTAAGAAGAAATTTCTGTGGGTTCTTTAGCACTGAGCCTGAGTAATTTGTCTGCGAGATGCAGGTGAATGGCAGCCTGAAATTACCTGTTCTATAGCTGAATGAGATGCGATCAGTCGAAAACAGCGATGGTGATGTCAGCTCTCCAAGATGGTGGCCGCTGGCTTCCTCTGTGGTATGACCGGTGTGGAGAACCGAATTGGACTGCTTCCTTCCCCCGTCTCAAACCCAGAATTCAGCACTGACCACAGTGATTGCACAGCTGGCAGGAGCCCACAGAATTTTCAGTGCTGTATCTTTGCATTGCTATCTGGTCGTTTCCCGTTGCGCACAGCAGATTCTAGCCGCAGGGTGATTTGCTGAATAAGCAGCGTGACCCTCCCTGTGGACAAATCACTCAAGTTTGAGCGCCCGTAGCTGATTGGCCAGTGATGGAAATCCTTCCTCTAGGTTTTGGAGCACCTCAATTTTGCTGAAAATTCCTAACAAGATAGCTTTTAGCCTTTCTAACTCGTCATTCTCCACACAGTGATGTGGTAAACGGGGATGATGAACTCCCATTGGGGCCATCATATGATCCCCTGAAGTTAGTTGTCAGTACTAGGAAAAAACAAATGTGTATTTCAGGTGGATGAATATTTCTGAGAATAATCTTGTGAAAGATGATTATAAATCCACATACGTGAATATGAATGAATTTAGGGAGTGTATAATAAGACACATATACTTCATATTTCGAAAAATCTGGAGAGTGAATACATACATATATATATATATATATATATATATATATATATATATATATATATATATAAATACACACACACAGAGACATTAAAAAGTAGCATTATGTATGCCAATCGAAATTCACCATGAAATATATATCATCCACAGATGCAAAAATATTCATTTTACTGAACATGGATTTATGTTGTTCAAATAGGAAGCTCACCCATAGTTTGAATTTTCATTTCGAACAGCATTTAGGAGGAGTGATCTCGTCTAACAGTTTGCATCTGCCAAGTCAGCCAACTCACAAATATGTACGTGTGATACCAGGAAGGATTCTATATGTGCATATAAAAATACATGTGCTGAATAGGCTACAGAGAAAGGAAGACAGGAATTCACATATTTGTTAAATTTAAAAACACATAGAGAACTATTTCAATAAAAAATTGACTAGATTTATAACACCAAGCCTTCATCATGCAAAAGACAAGTCCAACTATACACCATGCCTGCTCTGAACTGCATGTATTTCTATTCTGTTTGGTTTATTTTTCTCCATCATATTAGGATTAGTAGTCAGAGTCTAGTAGGGTATGGTTTAGTGTCAGGGATTCAGTATTACGAATAGAAAATAGGAAAATGAATTCAATGTGTATGCATATATGTGCTACACAAAAAACTTCCCACTCTCATCCAGAACAATGCCTTCACATTACCTTGTCCCAAAGTAAGACATAATTAGAGGAGAAGAATTAGAAAATCTGTGAATACATATCTGGAATGGAAAATGCTCAGGACTTCAAAACCTTAGGGGTGGTAGAGGAGTTTCCAAAAGTAAGGGACAGGGTAAACCTTCCACAAACATGGAGTTCTGCTGGCCTAAAGATTTCTTGAGTAACTGCCTCTGAGGTTGGGCACTTGAAATATATGTTGTTGTCAGGAGCTTTAGTTTCCTTTGTAGTGAGACCATCAAAGCTGGATCTACATCTATGTGACCTGGAGGACATGTTTTCTTATTTTCCAATGAACATGGCACAGCAGAGATTAATTCTCTTTTTGTAGGTAAACTAAGGCCATTGGGGCTAAATGTCTCCCCGTGTGGACTGCGAAGCCCTTTGGTCATCCTCCACTTTTCATGGTCTTTCTTGCTGATACACTGGGAGTTTGGTATTTGTTTCATGAAATAGAAGGAGTTGAAATCGTCCCCGTGTTGGAGGGAATTCTGTTACGTTTGGTGGATCAGTGTCTACAGGAGAATGCACCAGTCAGGCTTCTATCCCACATAGCTTGCCCCCTTGTCCACAGCAACCTGATTCTCAACATTGCCCAGAATTGTCTCAATATAACAAGATGCCTTTTCATATAAAGGTCTGCTGGCTGCACCATGTCAGTCACAAGCCATTTGAAAGCCAATGGCAGATCCAGATGGCCACAACACAGATGTATTATCACACACCCGCACACCACTGCTCTTGGCCCACTACTCAGAAGGCTCCAACTTACTGGCATCTCTGTTCTACACCATTTTCTTGAAACCCAGTCAATCAAGGCACTGTCTGGTACACTCATGATCAGCAATAGAACATCGAAAGGTTTTCTAGTGCCCCCTGGTCATGGGAATGTCCAAAATTTCATGATATTTTTCTAGCCATTTTCAAGGATGAAGTTGGAGCCACTGTGGGTTTCCCATTCATCCAGGAACCATAAAATTTTGAGAAAGCTCATTTGAAAGAAAGCTCTGGAGAACTCTCACAGGCAAGGATTCCCAAATAGGGGCCAAAAGGTCACATGAAGCCAGGCCCATTGAGGTCTACAATGTGAGATCCATGTGTGTTTTCTCTCTTAACTATGGCTGCCAACTATTTAGGAATAAAATCATATGATATCCTGGATGAGATTCCAAGTGTGATTTTGAAATCCATCATGGGCCTAGAACTCAGTTTACAAGGGTGACTCTCATGTGTGGCCTCCTAAAATCCCAACACAATTCATGGAAATACTAGTCTGAAGTCAGTTTCAGAACTCAGACTTATGGGGAATCACACCAGAGTCCAAGCCCAGTTGGAACAAGTCATCTTTTCCAACCACCACACAAATGACCACAATTAAAACCAAAACACTCCCACATGGCACTGAACTTCTTCCATATAGACATTCATCATAACCTTTGGCTGGAGTATTCCATGAGGGGCACAGCCCAAGACAGTGTCCAAAATGAGCTCCCATGCACCTCATTTGCCAAACTTCAGGGTGGCCTGGACATACTTCCTGTGAACCAGGAGTGGTCAAATAGGCCTGCCCTTAATAGTGATCTGCTTCTCAAATTTGAGGCCTTCTGACTGTGGGGTTTAGATTCTTTATGTGAATTGGAGTCATGAGAAAACCCCAGCAGCTCTGCAGGGCTTTGAATAACACATTTGACCCATAGGATCCCTATTCTCACTTGATGGATGTCAGGAACCTAACAGAGGAAAGCAAGAGACTTCATCCACAATGACCGATATTTTTACCATTTTGGTTTTAGATACACACGTGGGAACTTTCTTTAGATCCATCAGGTGCTGAGAATCTAAGCCATAGTCTGACAGAGGGTCAAGAGGCTTATTCAGACACATCCCTTTCCAAAGCAATTAAGCAAAGAACCACAGGTAATGCCCATTCATTTCCAATTGAAAATGGTTTTCTTCAGGTTTCACAAAGGGGTGGCCTGAGGCAAAGACCTTCCTAACATTCAGGGCAATAGAACAATAGGTAAGCAAAAGGTCCAAAGTAGGGTTTCTCCACTGAGACTTTCCTGGTCACACTGATATCTGCGTTTTCTCTGATGCTCGCCATTCCATTCTGCTATCCATTACATGGCCATGTCAAAGAGCTTGGAGGTGGTACATATATTGGACACAAAACCATAAGCCTATTCTGAATAGTGGCCAGAATGCGGGAAGAAAACCAAAACTTAGGAAGATAGTAGGGTTTGCTCATCTATAGGGCAAGCTGCAATCCATTCACAAATTGGGTAGGATGAATGCTGGGAAGCTTTCTACTAGATAGGAAATATCCATTGTTGCATTCTCTTTCACATGTCTACAACCACGGACAGTGTTGGATACATTTACATAGAAACACTCGCCTTGTCAAATGACTTTCTAGAAACAGTACACTCCAAACCAAACAAACCGCCTTTCCTACCTATTCTCAAAACATGAGATAAAACCACAAACCCACACCCACACACACAAAGGCACCTCCTTCCCCAAGTAGGTCTCTGATGATCCAGAGTGTCTTCTGACTGGTGGGCCATTCTATGTTTCAATGAAATGGCCTGTCCTGTCTCAGATCTGGTCTCCTTGGCCATCTCTGTGAAGTTGTGAGGATCCAGTAGTGAACCACTTCCTGCTTTCTCAGGATAGGCCCCCTCTTCATAGCTCTCTTGGCATTTGGCCTTCCTCACATCTGTAGGTACCAAGAAAGATTGACTCTGTCCTTGGTAAATCAAAACAAGTGAGCCCACTGGGACTGGGACTTGGAATGGCTCTGGGTGCCTGGTTTCCTGGATTCCAAGTTCAGAGAGTTTCCTCACCAAAGAAGTGGGGTAGGTCACTTCTTTATGGAACTGAATGAGGTCACTGCCTTGACAACCACTTTGTCTTAACAGTTGCTTCCAAGGGTCCCATGAGATGGAGGCTGCCCCTACTTTCTCTGACACTTTCACAAGTTAGAATGGTATATCAAACATAGGCTCCTGGGAACAGCTCTCCACACAGGCCTGGTTTTGACCATCCTCTCTACATTAAGAAGAGAGAGGCTGATTCAGACACATCCTTTCATCCTGACATCTTTGTTTGCCATGGAAGATAACTTTTGCTCTCTCAGGTCCTTCATAGCTGCCTACGTCTTCTCCAGGGATCATTTCTGCTTGGACATTTGAGATTTTCAGCAGGTGGTAGATACCCTACATTGCTGTATTGTAAGATAAACTCTGTCCCTGCTCATCTGTAAAATTAGATTGAGTGAACAGTGTATTGTTAGGGTTAATAACATGTTCCATTTGTGTTAGGAATCATTCTGTGGGATGAATAATGGTATTTGGAACCTGGTATATTTATAAGAGTATGTAGTCAAAATATAAATATGAAAACAGAAGTCTAGGTAAGATTTGAATCCCAGAAGGGCATTGGGCCCTTGATTTAAATACTTAGCTTTGAATTAAGTCCTGCACAGTTGTTTCAGATCAATTGGTATACAATGGCATAGGACCATGTACCTTGAATGATTGAATGTTGAAGAGAACATCCATTCAAAAAGGGATAGTAGGTAGGATTAGGAAGATAGTCATTAGGTTTAGAATCAAGAGTGAGTATAGGATTTGGACTAAAATTTCTTTAGCAATAGGGTTTCAGGTAGAGAATGAATGTAAATGTCAGCACATGTGAAGAGTCAGTCACAGTGATGAACTGGGGAAAATATGTAGGAAAGCAGTTATCAATAGAGACATTAGGAAATCAGGCAAAGTATAAAGTGAGTGATAGGATTTGATATTTTCAACAGGGTTGAGGTTGAATATTTAATCTTCAGGAGAAACAAATATTTAGTCACGAATAGGATTGACATTTGAGAGCATTAGTCAACCTGGACATGGATGTTTTTAGAAATACATGCTCACTTTCCATTTAGACTTTGGTACAATTATGTGTACACGGTGTCTATGAATATAGAGATAATGAATGAATAGATCATAATGTGAATATATAATATAACTGGTTGCAACTTTCAATAATGGACTGAATTGATATCTGAAAATATACAGAAATCTTATATTGATATACAATAATTCATTCCATCCAGTTATACTTCTAATGGTAATATTAGGGTAATGAGTTTTCATGAAGAGTGTGTGAGTTTTGCTTCAAAAGTGATTATGTAAATCGAAAATAATGTGTTTGGAAAGAAATCTCATTAAAAGCCCAGTCACGAAACCTGGAGGTCTACATGTGTTTTGAAGCAGGAATTGATTGAAAATGAAACAAATTCCTATAAATTTGTGAACTTGTGGATGAAATATATATCCTATGATGTGCAAAAACTGAATAAAATAGTAATGTACCAGTGTTGAATAAAAATAAACGTCAGAATACACATCATGTCCCATAGAAATCTACTTGCATTGAAGCTAAACTGGGTCAGTTACTGTAGAATTATTAGGATTTCTATGCACCATTCACTGAAGTTAATTTTCAGTACTAGAAAACAAATATGTATTTCAGGTGGATGAATCTTTCTGAGAATAATCTTGTGAAAAGTTGATTATTAATCCACATACATGAACATGAATGAATTTAGGGAGTGTATAATAAGACAAATATATTTCATATTTTGAATAATCTGTAGAGTATATATATATATATATATATATATATATATATATATACACACACAAAACACACACAGACATTAAAAAGTAGCAATATATATCCCAATTGAAATTCACTATGAAATATATATTATCCACAGATCCAAAAATATTCATTTTACTGAACATGGATTTATGTATAATGTTTTGCAACTAGGAAGGTAACCCATATGTTGACTTTTCAGTTCCAAAATCGTTTAGGAGGAGGGATTTCTTCTCACAATTTTTATCTGCCAATTCAGCCAAACTCACAAGAATGTACGTGTGATACCATGTAGGATTCTATATGTGCATATAAAAATACATGTTCTGAATAGGCTACAGAGAAATGGAGACAGGAATTCACATATTTGTTAACTTTAAAAACACATTGAGAGGGTGAGGGGCAGAGCCACCGCCCATGCCTCCAAGGCAGATGGACCTCTGACCCACTCATAGAACAGGCCCAGCACCCGCAGAGTGGCAGAGCCACCGCCCACACCTGTAAGGTCCGCGGACCTGCTACTGACCTTCAGAACAAGCCCAGTGGCCTGCCGGGTTGGTAGGCACATTGCCCCTATTGTAGGAGGGGCAGACCCTCAACTGCACCTGCAAGGGAGACTTTGCAAGGATACAAGAGCAATATAAATATATGGGGGAATTTTCAATAACACAACAGTTTCAACAAGCAGAAAGAAATGCGAACAGTATGAAAAGACAAGGAAAGACTGGACCACAAGCAATGCAGCTCAACTCAAGGTTAGAAGAGGTTATATCTGCAGCATATGGAATGTCTTGAGTGGTCAACAGGTCACATGAAGCCAGGCCCATTGGGGTATACAGTATGAGGTCCATGTGTGTTTTGACTGTCAACTATGGCTGCGAAGTCTTTCAGAATAAAATCATGTGATATCCTGGCTGGATTCCCAGCACTCTGGGGAAAGCCACCCTGGGGCTAGCTCTCAGTTTCCAAGGGCGACTCTCAGGCATGGCCTCCTAAAATCCTAACAAAATTCATGGCAATACTTCTCTGAGATCAGAATCAGAAATCAGTTTCAAAGGGGAATAACACCAGAGTTCAAGCCCAGGTGGACCCAGTCATCTCTTCCAACCACCACCCAAATGAACAAAATTAAATCCAAAACACTCCCACATGTCACTCATCTTCTTCCATATACACACTCATCATTACCTCTGGCTGGAGGTGTCCATGAGGGGCCCAGCCCAAGACAGTGTGCAAAATAACCTCCCTTGCCCCTCATTGGCCTAAAGTCAGGGTGGCCTGGACACTCTTCCTGTGAACCAGGATGGATCAAATAGGCCTGCATTTAATACTGCTCCACTTCTCCAATTTGAGGCCTTCTGACTCTGGGGTTTAGAGTCTTTATGTGAATTGGCATCATGACAATATCCAAGCACCTATGGGCCAGGCTCTGCAGGGATTAGAAGAACTCATTTGATGCAAAGGATCCCTATTCTCACTTGATAGAAGTCAAGAAGGTGAGAGACTTCATCAACAATAACTGCTCTTTTGGCCATTATGGTTTAGGATGCACACATGGGATCTTTCTTTAGATCAATCAGGTGGTGGGAATATAAGCCAAAGCCTCACACAGGGCCAAGAGGCTAATTCAGACCCATCCCTTACCAAAGCAATTAAGCAAAGAGCCACAGGTGATGCCCATTCATTTCCATTTGAAAACTGTTTTCTTCAGGCTTCACAAAGTTTGGCCTGAGGCAAAGACCTACCTGACTTTCAGGACAACAGCAGGCCCAAAGCTGGGTTTCTCAATTGAGACTTTACTGGTCACACTGATATCTGAGTTTTCTGAGATACTCCCAATTAAATTCAGCTATCCAGTACATGGCCATGTCACAGAGCTTGAAGGTGGTACATATCTTGGACACAAAACCATGAGCCTATTCTGGAGAGTGGCCAGAATTCATGAAGAAAACAGGAACTTAAGAAGATAGCAGGTTTGGCCCAACCATAAGGCAAGCCACAGTCCATTATCAACTGGGCATGATGAATGCTGGGAAGCTTTCTACTAGACAGGAGACATCCATTGATGCATTCTCTTTTCTAATGTCTACAACCACGGACACAGTGAGATACACAAACATAGAAACACTCGTCTTGTCAAACGACTTACTAGACACAGTCCACTCCAAACCAAACAAACTGCCTTACCTACCTATTCTCAGAACATGAGGCAAAACCTCAAACTCACACCCACACCCACAAAGGCACCTCCTTACCCCAAGTAGAACTGTAACTATCCGGAGAGGTCTCTGACTGGTGGGCCATACTATGTTCCCACAAAATTGCCTGTCGTGTCTCAGATCTGGTCTCCTTAGACAATTTGATGAAGTTGTCATGAGCCAGCAGTGAGACACTACCTGATTTCTCAAGAAAGGCCCCTCTTGAGAGCTCTCCTGGCATGTAGTCATCCTGACATCAGTAGGTACCAAGAAAGACTGACTCTGTCTGTGGTAAATCCAAACAAGTGAGCCCACTTGGACTGGGACTGCGTCTGGCTCTGGGTGCCTGGTTTCTTGGATTCAAAGTTCAGAGAGTTCCATCACCAAGGAAATGAGGTAGGACACTTCCTTCAGGAACTGAATGAGGTCACTGCCTTGGCAACAACTTAATTCTAACTGTTGCTTCCAAGGGTCCCATGAACTGGAGGCTCCCCCTACTACCTGTGACACTTTCACAAGTTAGAATGGTATATCAACCATAAGCACCCTGGAACAGCTCTCCACACAGGCCTGGTTTTGTCCATCTTCTCTACATTAAGAAGAGAGAGGCTGATTCAGACGCATCCCTTCTTCCTGACCAGGTTGTTTACCATGGAAGTTGACTTTTGCTCTCTCAGGTCCTTCATAGCGGCCTACATCTTTTCCAAGGATCATATCTGCATGGACATTTGTGGTTCTCAGCAGGTGATAGATCCCCCACATTCCTGTATTGTAATACCAACTCTGTGCCTGCTCCTCTGTAAAGTTAGATTAAGGAAACAGTTTATGGTTAGGGTAAATAAGAGGTTTGATTTTGGTTAAGAAACAATCTGTGGGATGAATAATGATATGGGAACTTGTGATATTTATAAGAATATAGAAGGGAAATATATGTATGAAAACAGAAATCTAGGTAAGATTTGAAGCCCAGAAGGGCATTCGGCCCTTGATTGGGATACTTAGCTTTGATTTACGTTCTGTACAGATATCTCAGATAAATCGATATACAATGACATAGGACATTGTACCTTGGATGATTGAATGTAGAAGAGAACATCCAGTAAAAAAGGGATAGTCAGTAGGATTAGGAAGAGTGTCAGTAGGTTTAGGAAGAAGAAAGAGTATAGAATTTGGAACAAAAGTTCTCTAGTCATAGGATTTCGCTAAGAGATTGAATGTAAGTATCAGCACATGTGAAGAGTCTGTCACAATGATGAACTGGGAAAAATATGTAGGAAAGCAGATATCAATAGAGACCTTACGAAATCAGGCAAAGTATAAAGTGAGTGATAGGATTAGACATTTTCAACAGGGTTGAGTTTGAATATATATTCTTAAAAAGAAACAAATATGTGGTCACAAATAGGATTGAAATTTGAGAGCATTAGACAACCTGGACATGGATGTTTTTATTAAACCATGTTCACTTTCCATTTAGGGTTTTGTACAATCAAAAGTGTGTAGCTTGCATTTTGTGTCCAGAATATTACTGTAATAAAATGTATATGTAGATCAGGTGATATAAGTATATCTTCCAGCATTTCTGAGAGCAATATTTTGAAGATGTATAAATTATTATTGGTGGTACAAAGAGGTGTACCCTCTGTCTATAAATATTGAGATAATGCATGAATAGTCAATTCTGTGAATAAATAATATAACTAGTTCCACTTTTAATAATGGATTGAATTGATATCTGAAAATATCTTAAAAATCTTATAATGATATACAATCATTCATTCCAACCACTTATACTTCTAATGTAATGTTAGGGTTATGGTTTATCATGAAGGGTGTGTGAGTTTTGCTTCAAAAGTGATTATGGAATTCGAAAATAATGTGTTTAGAAAGAAGTCTCATGAAAAAACCAGTCAAGAAACATGGAGGAATACATTTGTTCTGAATCAGGAAGTGATGGAAAGTGAAACAAATGCCTATAAATTTGCGAACTTGTGGATGAAATATATATCCTAAGATGTGCATAAAGTGAAGAAATAATAATGTACCAGTTTTGAATAAAAATGAATGCCAAAATACACTTCACGTCCCATTGGAATCTACTTGCATTGATGTTCAACTGAGAAAGTTACTGTAGAAATATTAGGATTTGTAAGCACCAGTCTCTGAAGATAGTTGTCAGTACTAAGAAACAAATATGCAGTTCATGTGGATGAATATTTCTGAGAATAATCTTGTGAAAGTTTATTATAAATCCACATAGGGGAATATAATGAATTTTAGGAGTGAACAATAAGACACATATATTTCATATTTTGAAAAATCTGGAGACTGTATATATATATATATATATATATATATATATATATATATATATATATATACAAACACACATAGAGACATTATAAAGCAGCAATATTATGCCAATCGAAATTCACCATGAAATATATATCATCCACTGATCCAAAAATATTCATTTTACTGAATATGGATTTATGTATAATGTTGTTCAACTAGGAAGCTCACCCATAGGTTGAATTTAAAATTCCAAAAGCGTTTAGGAGGAGTGATCTCTTCTCACAATTTGTATCTGCCAAGTAAGCCACCTCACATGAATGTAAGTGTGGTACCAGGTATGATTCTATATGTGCATATAAAAATACATTTGCTGAATAGGCTACAAAGAAAGGGAGACAGAAATTCATATATGTGTGAACTTTAAAAACACACGGAGAACTATTTCAACAAAAAAATTGACTAGATTTATAACTCCTACCCTATATAATGCAAAAGGCAATCCAACTATACACCATGCCTCCTCTGAACTGCTTGTATTTAATTATGTTTGGGTTATTTTTCTCCATCATATTAGGATTAGTAGTCAGAGTCTAGTAGGCTATCGGTTAGTGTCAGGGATTCAGTATTTCGAATGGAAAATTGGTAAATGAATCAAATGTGTATGTAAATATGTGCTACACAAAAAACCTTTCCATGCTCCTTGAGAACATTACCTTCGCCTCAAGTAAGACACACTTAGAGGAGAAGAGTGAGAAAATCTGTGAATACATATCTGGAATGGAATATGCTCAGGAGTACACTTTAGAAGAGGTAGAGGAGTTTCCAAAAGTAAGGGACAGGGTAAATACTCCACAAACATGGAGCTCTTTGGCCTAAAGACTTCTTGAGAAACTGCCTCTGTGATTGAGCACTTGAAATATATGTAGTTGTCAGGATCTTTAGCTTCCTTTGTAGTTACATCATCAAAGCTGGGTCTGCATCTACGTGACCTGGACGACATGGTTTATTATTTTCCAATGAACATGAGGCAGCAGTGCTGAATTTTCTCTTTGTAGGTAAACTCTGGCCACTGGGGGCTAATTTTCTCCCCGTGTGGACTGTGAAGCCATATGGTCGTCCACCACTTTTCATGGTGTTTTTTGCTGCTGCACTGGAGTTTTGTATTTGCTTCATGAAATAAAAGGAGTTCAACTGGGATACAGTGCTGGAGGGAGTTCTGTCACGTGTAGTGGGTCAGGGTCTGCAGGAGAATGCACCAAGCAGGCTTCTATCCCACATAGCTTGCCCCCTTGACCATAGCAACCTGATTCTGAACATTGCCCTGAAACATCTCCATATAACAAGATGCCTTTACATATAAGGGTCTGCTGACTGCACCATGTCAGTAACATGCCTTTTGGAAGCCAATGGCAGATCCACATGGGCCCACCACAGACGTTTTATCACACACCTGCCCATCATTGCTCTAGACCCACTACTCAGGCTCCAACTTACGGGCATCTCTTTTCTACACCATTTTCATGAAACCCAGTCAATCAAGGCACTGTCTGGCATACTCATGATCAGCAACAGGACAACCAAAGGTTCTCCAGTGCTACCTGGTCATGAGAATTTCAAACATTTCATGGTATTTATCTAGCTATTTTTCAAGTATGAAGTTGGAGTCATTGTGGTCTTCAGTTCATTCAGAAACCATTAAATGATTAGGAGGCTCATTTCAATAAACGCTCTGGAGAACTCTCACAGGTAAGTCTCCCCAAAGAGTGGCCAAAAGGTCACATGAAGCCAGGCCCATTGAGGTCTACAATGTGAGGTTCATGTGTGTTTAGACTCTCAACTATTTCTGCCAAGTTTTTCAGAATAAAATCATGTGATATGCTGGCAGATATTCCCAGTGCTCTGTGGAAAGCCAACCTGGGCATAGATCTCAGATTTCAAGGGCGACTCTCATGTGTGGCCTCCTAATATCCCAACACAATTCATGGCCATGCTTCTCTGAGGTCAGTTCCAGAACGCACTCTCTAAGGGGAATCACACCAGAGTTTAAGCCCAGGTGGACCCAGTCATCTCTTCCAACTGCCACAAAAATGACCACAATTAAAACTAAAACACTCCCACATGACCCTCATCTTCTTGCATATATACACTCATCATCACCTCTGGCTGGAGGTTTCCTTGAGTGGTGCAGCTCAAGACAGTGTCCAAAATAAGCTCCCTTGCCCCTCATTTGCCTAATGTCCGGGTGGCCTGGACACCCTTCCTGTGAACCAGGAGTGATCAAATAGGCCTGCCATTAATACTGCTCTGCTTCTACAATTTGGGGCCTACTGACTGTCGGGTATATATTCTTAATGTGATTTGGAGTCATGATAAAACTCAAGCACCTCTGCATGGCTTTGAATATCTTAATTTGACCCAAAGGATCCCTATTCTCACTTGATGGAAGTCAGGAACCTTACAAAGGAAGGCGAGAGACTTCATCCAAAATGAGTGCTCTTTTGGCAATTTTAATTTTAGATGCACACATGGGAACTTTTCTAGATCCATCAGGTGCTGAGAATCTAAGCCACATCCTCAAACAGGGCCAGAGGCTGATTGAGACACATCTGTTTCCAATGCAATTAAGCAATTAGCAACAGGTGATGGCCATTCAATTCCATTTGAAAACTGTTTTCTTCAGGCATCACAAATGGGTGGCCTGAGGCCAAGACATTCCTGACATTTGGGCAACAGAATTATAGGTAAGAAAAAGGCCAAAAGCAGGGTTTCTCCACTGAGATTTTACTTGTCACACTGATATCTGTGTTTTGTGAGATGTTCGCCATTCCCTTCAGCTATGCAGTACAGGGCCATGTCACAGAGCTTGGATGTGGTACATATCATAGACACAAAACCATAAGCCTATTCTGGAGAGTGGCCAGAATTCAGGAAGAAAACAGGAACTTAGGAAGATAGCAGGTGTTACCATTCAATAAGGCAACCCACAGTCCATTCATAAATTAGGCAGGATGAATGATGGGAAGCTTTCTACTAGACAGGACACATCCAATGATGCATTCTCTTTTTTAAAGTCTAAAACAATGGAAACAGTGGGAAACACAGACTTAGAAACACTCGCCTTGTCAAACGACTTACTAGAAACAGTTTACTCCAAACCAAACAAACCGCCTTTCCTACCTATTCTCAGAACATCAGACAAAACCACAAAAACACACCCAAACCCACAAAGGCACCTCCTTCCCCCAAGTAGGTCTGTGATTTTCCGGACTGTCCTATGACTGGTGGGCCATATTATGTTCCCACATCATGGCCTGTCCTGTCTCAGATCTGGTCTCCTTGGCCAACTCTGTGAAGTTGTCAGGAGCCAGCGGTGAGCCACTACCTACTTTCTCAGGAATGGCCTCTCTTCAGAGCTTTCCTGGCATTTGGCCATCCTCACATCAGTAGGTAATAAGAAAAACAGATTCTATCCTTGGTAAATCCAAACAAGGGAGACCACTGGGTTGGGAGTGGGACTGCTTTTGTGTGCCTGGCTTTCTAAATCCCAAGTTCAGAGAGTTCCATTACCAAGGAAGTGAGGTAGGTCACTTCCTTCAGGAACTGAATGAGGTCACTGCCTTTTCAATGACTTTGTCCTAAGAGTTGCTTCAAAGGGTATCATTAGATGGAGGCTGCCTCTACTTCCTGTGACACTTTCACAAGTTAGAATGGTATATCAACATTAGGAACCGAGAACAGCTCTCCACAAATGTCTCGTTTGGTCCATCTTCTCTACAATAAGAAGAGAGAGGCTGATTCAGACACAACCCTTGATCCTGACAGGGTTGTTTGCTATTGAAGATGACTTTTGCTCTTTCAGGTCCTTCATAGCTGCCTACATCTTCTCCAGATATAATTTCTGAACGGATCTTTGAGGTTCTCAGCAGGTGGAAGATCCCCTACTTTCCTGTATTATAAGACCAACTCTGTCCCTGTGCTTCAGTAGAGTTAGATTGAGGGAACAGTGTAGGGTTAGAGTTAATAACATGATAGATTTGGGTTAGGAATCATTCTGCTGGATGAATAATGGTATTGGGAACCTGCAATATTTATAAGAATATAGAGGTGAAATATATGTATGAAAACAGAAATCTATTTAAGATTTGAAGCCCAGAAGGGCATTGGGCCATTGATTGTGATACTTAGCATTGAATTATGTTCCTCATAGATGTCCCAGATAAATCGATATACAATGGCATAGGACCTTGTACCTTGGTTGATTGAATGTAGAAGATAACATCCAGTCAAAAACGATAGTCTACAGGATTAGGATGATAGTCGGTAGGATTAGGAAGAAGAGTGAGTTTAGGATTTGGACCAAAAGTTCTTTAGCAATAGGGTTTCGGGTAGAGAATGAAGGTAAATGTCAACACATGTGAAGAGTCAGTCGAATTATGACCTGGGAAAAATGTATAGGAAAGCAGATATCAATAGCGAAATTACGAAATCAGGCAAAGTATAAAGTGAGTGATAGGATTATTCATTTTCAACCGGGTTGAGTTTCAATATATAATCTTAGGAAGAAACAAATATGTAGTCACCAATAGCATTGACATTTGAGAGCATTAGGCAACCTGGAAATGGATGTTTTTATCAATCCATATTCACTTTCCATTTAGGCTTTGGTACAATCATAAGTGTGACCTTTGCACATTTTGTCCAGAATATTACTGTGATAAAATATATATGTAGATCAGGTGACATGAGTATTTCTTCCAACATTTCTGGGAGCAATATTTTGAAGATGAATAAATTAGTGGGAGTACAAATAGGTGGACCATGTGTATATGAATATAGAGATAATGCATGAATAGAACATACTGTGAATAAATAATATAACTGGTTCCAACTTTAAATAACGGTTTGAATTGATATCTGAAAATAAACAGGAAATCTTATATTGATATACAAACATTCATTCCAACCAGATATTCATCTAATGGTAATATTTGAGTTATGGTTTATCATGAAGAGTGTGTGTGTTTTGCTTCAATACCGATTATGGAAATCAAAATAAGGTGTTTGAAACAAAATCTCATGAAAAGACCAGTCAAGAATCATGAAGGAATACATGTGTTCTGAATCAGGAAGTGATTGAAAGTGAAACAAATGCCTATAAATTTGTGAACTTGTGGATGAAATATATATCCTCTCATGTGCAATCCTGAAGAAATAGTAATGCACCAGTGTTGAATAAAAATGAACATCAAAAGACACATCATGTCCCATAGGAATCTACTTGCATTGATGTTAATCTGGGTCAGGTACTGTAGCATTATTAGGATTTGTATGCACCATTCACTGAAGTTAGTTTTCAGTACTAGGAAGATAATATAAATTTCAGGTGGATGAATATTTCTGAGAATAATCTAGTGAAAAGTTGATTATAAATCCACATACATGAATATGAATGAATTTAGGGAGTGTATATAAGACACATATATAAAATATTTTGAGAAATCAGGAGAATATATATATATATATTATATATATATATATATATATATATATATATATATATATATATATATACACAAAACGCAAACACAGGCATTGAAAAGTAGCAATATATGTGCCAAACGAAATTCATCATGAAATATATATCGTCCACAGATGCAAAATATTTATTTTACTCAACATGGATATGAATAATACTGTATTACTAGGAAGTTAAAACATTGGTTGAATTTTCAGTTCCAACAGCGTTTAGGAGGAGTTTTCTCTTCTCACAATTTGTATCTGCCAAGTCAGCCATCTCACAATAGTATACGTGTGATGCCAGGTAGGATTCTATATGTGCTTATAAAAATACATGTGCTGAATAGGCTACAGAGAAAGGGAGACAGGAATTCACATATTTGTTAACTTTAAAAACACATGGAGATCTATTTCAATTAAAAATTAAGTACATTTATAACACCTACCCTTTATCATGCAAAAGGCAAGTTCAAATATACACCATGCCCCCTCTGAACTGCTTGTATTTCTATTCAGCTTGGTTTATTTTTCTCCATCATATTAGGATTAGTAGTCAGAATCTAGTAGGTTTTGGGTTAGTATCAGGAATTCAGTATTTCTAATGGAAAATAAAAAAAAAATGTATCCAATGTTTATGGAAATATGTTCCACACAAAAATCTTCCCACTCTCATTCAGAGCCATGCATTGACATTACCTTCATCCCAAGAAAGACCCAATTAGAGGAGAAGAGATAGAAAATCTGTGAATACATATCTGGAATGGAATATGCTCAGGAGTTCAAAACCTTGGAGTTGGTAGATGAGTTTCCAAAAGTAAGGGACAGTGTAAACACTCCACAAACATGGAGCTCTGCTGGCCTAAAGACTTCTGCAGAAAATACCTCTGAGGTTGGGCACTTGAAATATACATTGTTTTCAGGAGCTTTAGTTTCCTTTGTAGTGAGACCATCAAAGCTAGATCTGCATCTACGTAACCTGGAGGACATGGTTTCTTATTTACCAATGAACATGAGGCAGCAGTGTTGAATTCTCTCTTCGTTGGTAAACTGTGGCAGCTGGGGCCTAAGTGTCTCCCCATTTGGACTGTGAAGCCTCTTGGTCATCCTATACTTTTCGTGGTGTTTCTTGTTGTTGCACTAGGAGTTTGGTATTTGCTCCATGAAATAAAAGGAGTTGAACTGGGACAAAGTGCTGGAGGGAGTTCTGTCACGTGTTGTGGGTCAGGGTCTGCAGGAGAATGCACTAACCAGGCTTATATCCCACAATGCTTTGCCCCTTGACCATAGCAAACTTATTCTGAACATTGCCCTGAAACCTCTCCATATAACAAGATGCCTTTTCATACAAGCGTCCGCTACCTGCACCATGTCACTCACAAGCAATTTGGTAGGCAATGGCAGATTCACATAGCCACAACACAGATGTTTTATCACACACCTGCACACCACTACTCTAGGGCCACTACTCAGCAGGCTCCAACTTACTGGCATCTCTGTGCTACATAATTTTCACCAAACCCAGTCAATCAAGACACTGTCTGGTATGCTCATGATCAGCAACAGGACATCCAAAGTTTCTCCAGTGCCAACTGGTCATGGGAATTTAAAAAATTTATGATATTTATGTATCCACTTTTCAAGGTTGAAGTTGGAGGCACTGTGGGTTTCAATTCATTCAGGAAACATGAAATGCTGAGTAAGCTCATTTCAATGAAAGATCTGAAGAACTCTCACAGGCAAGGCTTCCCAAAGAGTGGCCAAAAGGTCACAAGAAGCCAGGCCTATTGAGTTCTACAATGTGAGGTGTATGTGTGTTTTGACTCTAAACTATGGCTGCCAAGTCTTTCAGAATAAAATCATGTGATATGCTGGCTGAGATTTCCAGTGCTCTGTGGAAAGCCATCCTGGGCCTATATCTCAGTTTCCAAGGGCGACTCTCATGCGTGGTCTCCTAAAATTGCAACAAAATTCATGGCAGTACTTCTCTGAGGTCAGTTCCAGAACTCAGTCTCTAAGGGGAATCACACCAGAGTTCAAGCCTATGTTGACCCACACATCTCTTCCAACACCCACACAAATGACCACATTTAAAACCAAAACACTCCAACATGACCCTCATCTTATTCCATCTAGACACTCATTTTTATCTCTGGCTGGAGTTTTCCATGAAGGACGCAGGCCAATACAGTGTCCAAAATAAGCTCCCTTGCCCCTCATTTGCCTAAAGTCAGGGTGCCCTGGACATCCTTCTTGTAATCCAGGAGTGAACAAAAGACCTGCTGTTAATACTGCTCTGCTTCTCCAAATTGAGGACTACTGACTCTGGGGTTTAGGTTTTTTATGTGAATTGGAGTCATGAGAAAACCCAAGCACCTATGGGCTAGCCTCTGCAGGGATTTGAAGAACTAATTTGAAACAAAGGATCCCTATTCTCACTTGATGGAGGTCAGGAGCCTTACAGAGGAAGGCGAAAGACTTCATCCACAATGACTACTCTTTTGCCCATTTTGGTTTTGGATGCACACATGGGATCTTTCTTTAGATATATCAGGTGCTGAGAATCTAAGCCACAGCCTCACACAGTGCCAAGAGGCTGATTCAGACACATCCCTTTCCAATGCAATTAAGCAAAGAGCCACAGGTGAGGCCCATTAATTTCTATTTAAAAAATGTTTTCTTCAGGCTTCACACAGCTGTGGTCTGAGGCAAAGACTTTGCTGACATACATGGGAAGAGAACAAAAGGTAAGCAAAAGGCCCAAAGCAGGGTTTCTCCACTGAAACTTACTGGTCACACTGATATCTGAGTTTTCTGAGATGCTCGCCATTCCTTCAGCTATCCAGTACATGGCCATGTCACAGAGCTTGGACGTAGTACATATCTTGGACACACAACCATGAGCCTATTCTGGAGAGTGGCCAGTATTCAGGAAGAAAACAGCAACTTAGGAATATAGCAGGTGTTGCCCATTGATAAGGCAAGCTGCATTGCATTCATAAATGGGGCAGGATGAATGCTGGAACGCTTTCTACTAGACAGGACACATCCATTGATGCATTCTCTTTTCTAATGTCTACAACCACGGACACATTGGGATACACAGAAATAGAAACAGTCACCTTGTCAAAGCACTTATTAGAAACAGTTCACTCCAAACCACACAAACCACCTTTCCTACCTATTCTCAGAACATGAGACAAAACAACAAACACACACCCACACCCACAAAGGCACCTCTTTTCCCCAAGTAGGTTTCTGACTATCCGGTGTGTCCTCTGACTGGTGGGCCATACAATGTTTTCCCAAAATGGCCTGTCCTTTCTCAGATCTGGTCTCCTTGGTGAACTCCATGAAGTTGTCAGGAGCCAACAGTGAGCCAATACATGCTTTCTCAGGAAAGGCCCCTCTTCAGAGCTTTCCTGGCATTTGGCCATGCACACATCAGTAGGTAATAAGAAAGACTGACTCTGTCCTTGGTAAATCCAAAGAAGTGAGAACACAGGGACAGGGACTGGGACTGGATTTGGGTGCCTGGCTTCCTGAATCCCAAGTTCAGAAATTTTCATCACCAAGGATGTGAGGTGAGGTCACTTCCATCAGGAACTGAATGAGGTCACTGCCTTGGCAACCATGTTGTCCTAACAGTTGCTTCCAAGGGTACCATGAAATGGAGGCTACCCCTACTTCCTGTGACACTTTCACAAGTTAGAATGGTATATCAACCATAGGCAACTGGAAACAGCTCTCCACACAGGCCTGGTTTGGTCCTTCTTCTCTACATTAAGAAGAGAGTGGCTGATTCAGACACATCCCTTCATCCTGACCAGGTTGTTTGCAATGGAAGATGACTTTTGCTCTCTCAGTTCCTTCATAGTTACCCAGTTAGCCACTACTTCTTCAGGGATCATTTTTGCATGGACCTTTGAGTTTCTCGGCAGTTAGAACATCCCCTACATTCCTGTATTGTAAGACCAACTCTGTCTCTGCTCTTCTGTAAATTTAGATTGTGGGAACAGTGTATGGTTACGGTTAATAACAGGTTTGATTTGGATTAGGAATCATTCTGCTGGATGTATAATGTTATTGGGAACCTGCAATGTTTACAAGAATATATAGGTAAAATATAATTATGAAAACAGAAATCGAGGTAAGTTTTGAAGCCCAGAAGGGCATTGGGCCCTTGATTGTGATACTTAGCTTTGTTTTATTTTCTGCACTGATGTCTCAGATAAATCGATATACAATTGCATAGGACCTTGTACCTTGGATGATTGATTGTCAAAAAGAACTTCCAGTTAAAAAGGGATAGTCGGTAGGATTAGAAAGATAGTCGGTAGGTTTAGAAAGGAGAGTGAGTATAGTATTTGGACCAAAAGTTATTTAGCTATAGGGTTTTTTGTATAGAGTAAATGTAAATGTCCACACATGTGAAGAGTCAGTCACAATGATGAACTGTTGAAAATATGTAGGAAATATATCAGATATCAATAGAGACATTAGGAAATCTGGTAAAGTATATTCGGTAGTGAGTGTTTAACAAAATAGGTACTTGTCACTCCCTGTTATCCTGTATGCTTAATAAAACACTGTTGAAATCTTGAGAACTGTTTCCTAATCTTGTTTCCCGAATGTGCTGACCCCAACTGCCAAACTGCAGAATGTACTCCCTCGCTCATTTGCACGCAAACATCTCACTCACCCGGACCCATCAATAAACTTCCCTCCCTGCCCTCTCCAATTAAAATATATAAGCTCTGCTTAAGCTGTTCTCAGGGCTCTCTGCTCTATTCAAGTGAGCTCTGAGCCCCAGCATGCTGGACCCCCAATTAACCCTTTGCTTTTGCATGAGACAGTCTCTTGGTGGTCTCTTCCCGTGACGCTCACCCGACCTTTACATATGGATGTTCCACTGAGATCCGGCAGCGGCGGACGAGAGACCCCAACAGGCTTCTCTTGGGGTATGTAAGGTGCCTCTTTCTGGTTTCAGGTTTCAGGTTATGGCTTGGCAAAATGGCTGTCAATGAAGAGTGTGAGCTCTCTCCGATGGTGGCTGACAGACGTGTCACAGAGCCACAGGCCACGTACCTGTGGGACGCCGCTGAGGATTCTGGAATCGAGGAACAATAGTCTCTTCGAATCAGTGATATTTAGTTTCAGATTCGGTATTGCCAGCCCATCGGGTTTTGCCGGCTACTCAGTCCTGGTCTCAGTGTTGGACGTCCATTGCGTGTCTTTATTTTCTTGTCTTGTCTGTGTCGTGTGTCGTTGCTTTTACTGTTTGTGTATCTTTCATTATGGGACAGAGCACTTCAATGCCTCTGTCCCTGACCCTTGATCACTGGACCAAAGTACACTTAAGGGCTCAGAGTCTTTCTTTTTCAGTAAAACCCTGGACCTAGCAGACTCTCTGTGACTCAGAATGGCCCACCTTTAGATTCGGATGGCCCCTAGAAGGATCTTTCTACTTCCCACTAATTTAAAAAGTAAGAGATATTGTCTTTCAGCCAGGGAAACATAGCCATCCAGATCAACAGCCATATATCTTTACTTGGAAGGACCTCTGCAAATCTCCTCCTCCATGAGTGAGGCCTTTCCTTGCCCCTGCCCCTGCTCCTACTCCTTCCCCCATGATCTCTCAAACCCTCTGCTCCTCCTCCTCCTCCACCCTGTGTTCTCCCTGAGTCAAAGATTTGACTCTACTGGACTCTCCTCCCCCTCCTTATCTCCTGCCCACATCCCCCAACTCCCAACACCCTCTAAGTGATTCCTCTGCTGCTGACTCTGCCTCTCCACCATTGGAGGAAGCTAAGCCAGCCCAGCGCCCGCCAGATAACTCCCCCGCTGCACACACAGCCCCTCCTCCGCTGGAGGAAACTGGTCCAGCTAAAGGAACTCGCCGGCGGTGAATATTTGAAAATGCTGGAACTCCCGTGATGCTCCCCCTCTATCCCTACGGGGGGCCAGTGACTGTGAACGTCCTTGGGGGAAAAATGCAAGACTATCAATATTGGCCTTTCTCCTCTTCAGACCTATATAACTGGAAAAATAACAATCCCCCTTTTACCGAGGACCCCACCCGGCTATCAGGTGTGGTTGAGTCATTGATGTTTTCACACCAGCCTAATTGGGATGACTGCCAACAACACCTAGGGACTCTCTTCATGACAGAGGAACAAAAGAGAATACTCCTGGAAGCTAGAAAAAATATTCTCGGACCAGATGGGTGACCGACACAACTTCCCAAAATATTCAACACGGCTTTCCCTTGAACCAACCCAACTGGGCCCCCAACACCTTTGAAGGTAGGGAGCATTTGTCCACTTATCACCGGGTTCTAATTGCGGGTATTTTAGTGGCCGCTAGGTGACCAACAAATTTGGCCAAGGTAAGAGAGATTATTCAAGGGCCTGATGATTCCCCCTCTATGTGTCTAGAGAGAATTATGGAGGCATATAGGAGATATACTCCTTTCAATCCTCAGGCAGAGGATCAAAATGCATACGCATGATGGCCTTTATTGGGCAAGCTGCCCTGGATATTAAAAGAAAGTTACAATGCTTAGATGGATTACAAGATATGACTTTGAGAGATTTAGTCTGAGAAGCCAAGAAGGTATACTATAAGGTAGAAACTGAGGAAGAGTAGGGAGCAAAGGGAGGATAAAAGAAAAAGACAGAATAAAGCATTGACTAAGGTCTTGGTCTCAAAAACAAATAGGCCAGAAATAAGAAACATGGAGACAGGAAGGAATACCTGGGCCCAAACTACAGGCCACCCCTGGCCTCAGATCCATGTGCCTACTGTAAAGAAAATGGACTCTGGGTCAAAGAGGGCCCTAGAAAGAGACAGCCATGCCAGCCAGCCATTCTGACTCTGGAGGATGACTAAGAACGTCGGGGTTCAGATCTCCTCACAGAGGTCAGGGTAACTTTTGAAGTAGAGGGTACCCCAGTAAACTATGAAGTAGATACAGGGGCAATATACTCAGCCCTTAAGGCCCCATTGGGCTCTCTTTCAAATAAAAGGTCTCTAATTCAAGGGGCTAATTACAGTAAATATCGAGCTTGGACAACTAAGAGGACCATGGACCAGGGGGAAAAAATATCCATCACTCCTTTTTAGTAATCCAAGAATGCCCTGCCCCATTGATGGGCAGAGATCTGCTCACCAAGCTCCAGGCCAAAATAACTTTTAACCCTGAAGGCCCCCAATTGGAATTTCTAAATCCTTCAGTAAAAACTCCTATAGTCACGGCTCTAAATATGACAGTAGAAAATGTACATCAACTCATTCACCTTGGTTCAAAGAAATTGCATTCATTCCTGAAGGATCAAGAACAGAGTTTTCCACTAACCGACTCACAGAGAAAGAAAATAACTAAACAGGTTACAAAAGCCTTTCGGGTCCATCAATTGGTTAATGCTTACCCTTCCAAGCTTCCTGCAGGAAAGCACCTACGAGGAGCCAGACCAGGACAATTCTGGGAAGTGGACTTAACTAAAATTAAGCCAGCAAGGGATGGACTGAAATATCTCCTAGTCTTTGTAGATACATTTTCAGGATGGATTGAAGCCCTCCCCAGGAAAAAAAAAAAGAAAAAAGAAAAAAAAGAAACAACACAAATGGTGGTCAAATGATCCTGGAAGATATTTTTTCAAGAAACGGCCTCCCTAAAGTAATAGGGTCTGATAATGCACCGGCGTTTGTGGCTCAGGTAAGTCAGGGGTTTGCAGGACCCTGGGGATTAATTGGAAGTTACATTGTGCTTATAGACCACCGAGTTCAGGACAGGTAGAAAGAATGAATAGAACCATTAAAGAGACCATAACAAAATTAAGCTTAGAGACCGGCATAAAAGATTGGAATATGCTCCTGCCTTATGTACTGTTTAATGCAAGAAATACTCCCTCTGTTTCTTTGTGTAACCTCACCCCCTATGAAATTCTCTATGGTGCCTCTCCTCCAGGAAGGGACCTAACCCCAACTCTAAGACCTAATGATCCCTTCCACACCCCCTTGCTTGAAAGACTTAAAGTTCTTAAAAGAACTCAGGGATACCTGCGAAAACAGATGGCCACTGCCTACCAAACTGGGGACCAGGGAACTGCACATCGATATCAAGTAAGAGACTTCGTCTAGGTAACATGACATCAGGTGTCATCCCTGGAACCCCGCTGGAAAGAACCATAGCAGGTGCTACTTATAACACCTACAGCAGTAAAGGTAGACAGAATCTCTTCCTGTATCCATATCTCTCATCTCAAGCCTGCGGCCTGTCCAGACTCTGGGTAGAAACTGGAAAAGACTGGTAACACTTTCAAATTGTGTATTCGCCATGTGGATAAGGCTATAGACTCTCCCCTTCACCACCAGTAGTACTAACCCTCATCAGCCCGTTCAGCAGCGATGGCTGATCACAATCCTACTGGAAAAGAAGTATGGTCTATCTTGCATACAGCCCATTTAGGGACCTGGTGGCCATCTCTCCCCCCAGATATTTGTCAGCTGGGTATAGGTCTTTCCTATTGGGATATTCCTGATGAAGAGGATCCCACTAAAATTCCATTAAATCCTTTCTACACAATAGATAATGGAAACAATCATTATGGATGTAGCGACACGTGAGCCAGATGCAGGTTGGCTTGCCTAGATTACTGTTTGCCCGGCGGTCTATCAAAGACACAAAACTCACGGCTGTGTTGGGGGATAGCCGACTTCTTCTGTAAGTCATGGGGATGTGAGCATACAGGAAGTGCCTGATGGAACCCAAACTCCTAATCAATTTCTGTACAAAGCATTGGCCATATTACCAATTAGATAACCAAAACCTATGGCCCACAGAGGGGTCTCTTGATCCTCAAATCTGCATGACCTTTTTAACTTCTGCAAATGATCAAAAAGGTGAAAGGTGATTCCCCTATGTGGAGGCCTTTTCCCTCCTTTGCTCACATCCTGAACTATGCTTCTCCAATAGATCCTCACACACAGCCTTCTGCTCCAGACCTGCAGCGGTCACTCCCACCTCAGCAACATGATTTCTCCCCTCCAAATTCTAGATCAAAAACCCAAACCTCCGCCAATTCTCAGACCATTACTCTCTTGCTGAGGTAGCAGGTACATAGGTACCCCTCCACCCACTCACTAATCTCTTCTCCTGTCAGAGCCCGAACTGGGTCCCAGCAGGTCCTCTTACCAGTTAACCCAAAGCTCAAACCAGCTGAGGAGAGCCCTTAGACCCCTATCCAAAATGAAATGAAAATGGCCTTTATAATTTCTTTGTCATCACTGAAAACAGGTTACTAAGAATTTAAAGTCCCTCACAGTTTTTTAGGGATACTAACTCCCGTCTTCCCCTTTGCTCTACCTGTTCTACTGCTCAACTTTTTGTTTCTAGGAAAATCCCAGACCCCTTTCCCATTATTCTTTTACATCTCTCCTACCTCATTCAGATCAATGGAGCTGCTCACAGCCACACCTTCCCCGTCTTCCCCCTCTGTACCAGGCCCTCAGAAAAGTCTTAACTGACCTTCTCCAGAAGTCTTCACCATGGCTGACTTTAGGGCTTTCAGCAAAAGAGTCCCTATAAAAGAGTTCAGAGTAGATAAACTTCCTCTTTTAGTGTTGCCCTCTTCTACTTGGCCACTGGCTAAAACAATCAGCACTCCTACGCTAGACACCTCATTACTAGTTTTTCACAAAATATTTGAACAAGGCCTCTGGCCTTGAGCTGGGGCTTCACAGAGATGGCTAGATTTTTATGATAAAGATGTTACCAACTGGGCTCCATGGTAACAGCTGGCAGGGGGAAAATATAAAGGGAAGAAAAAGCTCTCCCTCACCCAGGTGTCCTTGAAAAGTTAACTTGCCCAGAACAGAGGAAAAAGCAGGAAAAAACCTGCCTTTTGTGAACTTCTGCAGACTGTGAACTTCTGAGCCCCTTCCATTACATGTTGGGTACAAAATTCTGAAACTACCGAAACTTGGGTTTCAGGGGATTAGTTGATTACAACAGAAGTAATGCCCTCTGAAACCGTTTGCAACAAACAGGACTGTCTCCCTGTCTTTGGTACTATCTTAGGTGCCTTGCCTTGTCCGTGCCTAAAACAGTATAATTCTATATACTTAAACATTGTTTATGTTTTCATCAAATGGTCAACAGCTGGGATTAATTGTGTAATTGTGCAGATGTTTCCCAGAGTGCTTTATTATGACGCAGGCTCATTTGAAGATCAAATAGGTGGCCATAAAACCCGGTTCCACTGGGAACATATATCCCTCACTTTAGCCATCCTATTAGGAATAGGAGTTGCTGCAGGGGTGGGCACAAGAACTACTGCCTTGGCCCATGAGACACATCAAATGACCCAATAAGAAGCAACAATACACCAAAACTTAAAGATATTAGAAACCTCTATCACAGCTTTTCAGGAATTTTTAACCTCTCTCTCTGAAGTTGTTTTACAGAACAGTCGAGTGTTGATCCTCCTCTTCATGAGAGAAGGGGTCTTTTGTTCTGCATCGATGGAAGAATGTTGTGTTTATGCTGACCATAGTGGAGTTGTTAAAAAATCTATGAGTAAATTAAAAAATGCCTTGAAGAGTGTCAACGAGAGAGGGAGGCCCATAAAGGGTGGTTTGAGTCTTGGTTCACACAGTCCCCTCGTTAACTATGAATTTATCAACCCTGGCCAGTCCAATAATAATCCTCATATTATTGCTAACTATAAAATCCTGTTTGCTAAACCGTGTAATTTCTTTTCTCCAAGCTCAAATTGGACAAGTTGAACTTATGGTAATACCCCACTAGCAGACATAGAATGTGACACCCGGCAATGATCACTTTTATGATTAAAAGTAGCCAGAAGAAGAATTGGGGGATGAAAGGTTAATAAAATAGGCACTTGTTACTTCCTTTTTTTCTGTACGCTTAACAAAACACTGTTGAATTCTTGAGAAATGTTTGCTAATCTTGTTCCCATAATGTGCTGTCCCCAACTGACAAACTGCAGAATGTACTCCCTCACCCGGTTGCATGCAAACCTCCCACTTGCCCTGACCCATCAATAAACTTCCCTCTGTGCCATCACAAAGGAAAGTATATAAGCTCTGCTTAAGCTTTTCTCAGGGCTCTCTACTCTATTCAAGTGAGCTCTGAGTACCAGCATGCTGGACCCCCAATAAACCCTTTGCTGTTTCATGAGATAGTCTCTTGGTGGACTCTTCCTCCAACGCTCGCCTGACCTTTACTTGGATGATTGAATGTTGAAGAGAACATCCATTCAAAAAGGGATAGTCCGTAGGATTAGAAATATAGCTGGTAGGATTAGGACGAAGAGTGAGTATAGAATGAACTGGAGAAAATACGTAGGAAAGCAGATATCAATAGAGACATTATGAAATCAGGCAACGTATAAAGTGAGTGATAGGATTAGACATTATCAACAGTGTTGAGTTTCAATACATAAACTTAGGAAGAAACAAATATGTACTAACCAATATCATTGACATTTGAGAGCAATAGGCAACCTGGACATGAATGTTTTTAGTAATCCAGGATTGCTTTCCATTTAGGCTTTGGTACAATCATAAGTGTGACCTTTGCATTTTGTGATCTGAATATTACTGGGATAAAATGTATATGTAGATCAGGTGACATGAGTATTTCTTCTAACATTTTGGGAGCAATATTTTGAAGACGTATAAATTAGTATTGGGGGTACAAAAGTTGTACCCTGTGTCTATGAATATAGAAGTAATGCATGAATTGACAATACTGTGAATAAATAATATAACTGTTTCAACTTTAAATAATGGATTGAATTGATATCTGAAAATATATAAGAAATCTTATATTGATATACAATCATTCATTCCATCGAGTTATACATCAAATGGTAATATTAGGGTTATGTTTTATCATGAAGGGTGTGTGAGTTTTGCTTCAAAAGTGATTATGGAAATGGAAAATAATGTATTTGGAATGAAGTCTCATGAAAAGACGAGTCAAGAAACATAGAGGAATACATGTGTTCTGAAGCAGGAAGTGATTGTAAGTATAACAAAAGCCTATAAATTTACTAACTTGTGGATGAAATATATATCCTATGATGTGCAAAAACCGAAGAAATAGTATGTAACAGTGTTTAATTAAAATGAACGTCAAAATACACATCATGTCCCATTGGAATCTACTTGCATTGATGTTAAACTGGGTCAGTTACTGTAGAAACAATAGGATTTGTAAGGAACATTTAATAAAGTTAGTTTTCAGTACTAGGAAACAAAAATATATTCCAGGTGGATGAATATATCTGAGCATAAACTTGTGAAAATTTGATTATAAATCCACATTAATAAACATGAATGAATTTAGGGAGTGTATATATGACACAAATATTACATATTTTGAAAAGTCAGGAGAGTGTATATATATATATACAAAAAACACACACAGACACATTAAAAAGTAGCAATATATATGCCAAACAAAATTCATCATGAAATATACATATTCCACAGGTTCAAATATATTCATTTTACTGAACATGGATTTATGTATAATGTTGTTCAACTAGGAAGCTCACCCATAGGTTGAATTTTCAGTTAAAAAACCATTTAGGAGGAGTGATCTCTTCTCAGAATTTCTTTCTGCCAAGTCAGCCACTTCACAAAAATGTATGAGTGATACTAGTAGGATTCTATTTGTGCATATAAAAATACATGTGCTGAATAGGCTCCAGAGAAATGGAGACAGGAATTCACACATAAGTGAACTTTAAAATCAATGGAGAACTATTTCAATTAAAAATTCACTAGATTTGTATCACCTACGAAAAATCATGCAAAAAGGCAGTCCAACTATACATGATGCCTCCCCTGAACTGCTTGTATTTCTCTAGTGTTTGGGATATTTGCCTCCATCATATTAGGATTAGTATTCAGAGTCTAGAAGGGTGTGGGTTAGTGTCAGGGATTCAGTATTTCGTATGAAAAATAGGAAAATGAATGCAATGTGTATGCAAATATGTGCTACACAAAATCTTCCCACTCTCATCCAGAACAATGCCTAGACATCACCTTCGCCCCAAGTAAGACACAATTAGAGGAGAAGAGTTAGAAAATCTTTGAATACATATCTGCAATAGAAAATTATCAGGAGTTCACAACCTTGGATATGGTAGAGGAATTTCCAAAAGTAAGAGACAGGGTAAACCACTCCACAAACATGGACCTTTGCCTGCCTAAAGACTTCTTGATAAACTGCCTCTAAGGATGGGCACTTGAAATATATGTTGTTGTCAGGAGCTTTAGCTTCCTTTCTAGTGAGACCATCAAAGCTAGGTCTGATTCTCTGTGACCTCGAGGATATGCTTTCTTATTTTCCAATGAACATGAGGCAGTAGTGCTGAATTCTCTCTTTGTAGGCAAATTGTTGCCACGGGGGCTAAGTGTATCCACATGTTGACTGTGAGTCCATTTGGTCATCCTCCACATTTCATGGTGTTTCTTGGTGCTGCACTGGGAATTTGGTATTTGCTTCACGGAATACAAGGAGCTCAACTGGGACTCAGAGCTGGAGGGAGTTCTGTCAGGTATGGTGGGTCAGGATCTGCAGGAGAATGCACCAACCAGGCTTCTATCCCACATAGTTTGCCCCCTTGACCATAATAACCTGATTGTGAACATTTCGGTTAAACCTCTCCTTATAAAAAGATGCCTTTACATATAAGAGTCTGCAGGATGCACCATGTCAGCCACAAGCCATTTGGAAGTCAAAGGCAGATCCACAAGGCCCCAGGACAGAAATTTTATCACAAAACTGCACACCACTGCTCTTGGTCAACTACTCAGTAGGCTCCAACTTACTGGCATCTCTGTTCTACACCATTTTCATGAAACCCAGTCAATCAAGGCATTATCTGGTACACTCAGGATCAGCAACAGTACATCCAAAGGTTCTCCTGTACCACCTGGTCAAGGGAATTTCAAAAATGTCATGGTATTTATCTAGCCATTTTTCAAGGATGATATTGGAGGCACTGTGAGTTCCAATTATTTTAGGAACCATTCAATGGTGAGGAAGCTCATTTCAATGAATGCTCTCGAGAACTCTCACAGGCAAGTCATCCAAAAAAGTGGCAAAATGGTCACATGAATCCAGGCCCATTGAGGTCTACAAAGTGAGGTCCATGTTTGTTTTGACTCTCAACTATGTCTGCCAAGACTTTCAGAAAAAAATCATGTGATATCCTGGCTGAGATTCCCAGTGCTGTGTGGAAAGCCCTGAGCCTAGATCTCAGTTTCCAATGGCGACTCTCATGCGTGGCCTCCTAAAATCCCAACGCAATTCATGGCAATACTTGTATGAGTTCAGTTCCAGAACTCAGTCTCTTAGGGGAAACACACCAGAGTTCCAGCTGAGGTGGACCAAGTAATCTCTTCCAACCACAATTAAAACCAAAACACTCCCACATGGCCCACATCTTCTTCCATTGAGACACTCATCAAAACCTCTGGCTGAAGGTTTACATGATGGGTGCAGCCCAAGACAGTGTCCAAAATATGCTCCCTTGCCCCTCTTTTGCCTAAAGTAAGGGTGGACTGGACCCCTTTCCTCTGAACCTGGAGTGATCAAATAAGCCTGCCGTTAATACTGCTCTGATTCTCCAATTTGAGGCCTACTGACTGTCAGGTATAGATTCTTTATGTGATTTGGAGTAATGAGGAAACACAAGCACCTATTGTCTACCCTCTGCAGGCCTTTGAAGAACTCATTTTAACCAAAGGATCCCTATTCTCACTTGATGGAGGTCAGGAACCTAACAGAGAAAGGCAAGAGACTTCTTCCAGAATGACTGATATTTTTACATTTCGGTTTTCGATACACACATGGGAACGTACTTTAGATCCATCAGGTGCTGAGAATCTAACTCATAGCCTGACACAGGGACAAGAGGCTTATTCAGACACATCCCTTTCCAAAGCAATTAACCAAAGAGCTACAGGTGATGCCCATTAATTTCCATTTGAAAACTGTTTTCTTCAGGCTTCAAAAAGGGGTGGCCTGAGGCAAGAAACTTTCTTACACTCAGGGCAACAGAACAATAGGTAAGCAAAAGGCCCAAAGCAGGGTTTCTCCACTGAGACTTTCCTGGTCACATTGATATCTGCATTTTCTGCGATGCTCGCCACTCCATTCTGCTATCCAGTACATGGCCATGTCACAGAGCTTGGAGGTGGCACATATCTTGGACACAAAAACATGAGCCTATTCTGGATAGTTGCCAGAATTCGGGAAGAAAACTGGAACATAGGAGGATAGTAGGGGTTGCTCATCCATAAGTCAAGCTACAATCCACTCATAAATTGGGTAGGATGAATGCTGGGAAGCTTTCTACTAGACAGGACGTATTCATTGTTGCATTCTCTTTTCTCATGTCTACAAACACGGACACAGTGGGATACACAGACACTAGCCTTGTCAAACGGCTTTCTAGAAGTACTCCACTCCATACCAAACAAACTGCCTTTCCTACCTATTCTGAGAACATGAATAAAAACCACAAACTTACACCAACAACCACAAAGGCACTTCCTACCCCCAATAAGTCTTTGACTATCCAGAGTGTCCTCGGACTGGTCGACCATAGTATGTTACCCTGAATTGGCCTGTCCTGTCTCAGATCTGGTCTCCTCGGCCAACTCTGTGAAGTTGTCAAAAACCAACTGTGAGCGACTACCTGCTTTCTTAGGAAAGGTCCCTCTACAGAGCTCTCCTGGCATTTGTCCATCTTCACATCAGTAGATACCAAAAAAGACTGTCTGTCCTTGGTAAATCGAAACAAGTTATCCCACTGGGACAGCGACTGGGACTATCTCTGGGTGCCTGGCTTCCTGGATCCCAAGTTCAGAGAGTTCCATCACCAAGTAAGTGAGGTGAAGTCACTTTCTTCAAAAATGAATGAGGTCACTGCCCTGGCAACCACTTTGTTCTAACAGTTGCTTCAAATGGTCCCATGAGATAGAGGGTGCTCCTACTTCCTGTGACACTTTCACAAGTCAGAATGGTATATCAACCATAGTCAACGGGGAACTTCTCTCCACACAGGCCTGCTTTGGTCCATCTTCTCTACATTAAGAAGAGAGAGGCTGATTCAGACACATCCTTTCATCCTCTCCAGGTTGTTTGCCATGTAAAATAAGTTTTGCTCTCTCAGGTCCTTCATAGCTGCCTACAACTTTTCCAAGGATCATATCTGCACGGAACTCTGAGGTTCTCAGCAGGTGGAAGATCACCTACATTCCTCTATTGTAAGACCAACTCTGTCCATGCTCTTCTGTAGTTAGATTGAGGGAAGAGTGTATGCTTAGGATTAACAACAGGTTCGATTTGGGTTAGAAATAATTTGGGGGATGAATAATGGTATTTGGAACCTGCAATATTTAAAAGAATATACAGGTGAAATGTAAGTATGAAAACCGAAATGTATGTAAGATTTGAAGCCCGGACGGCTATTGAGCCCTTGATTGGGATACTTAGCTTTGAATTATGTTCTGCACAGATGTCTCTGGTAAATCGATATACAATGGCAAAGGACCTTGTGCCTTGGATGACTGAATGTGGAAGACAATATCCAGTCAAAAAGTGAGAGTCGGTAGGATTAGGAAGATAGTCGGAAGGTTTAGAAAGAAGAGTGAATATAGGATCTGGACCAAAAGTTCTTCAGCAATAGGGTTTCGGGTAGAGAGTGAATGTAAATATCAGCACATGTGAAGAGTCAGTCACATTGCTGAACTGGGGAAAATATGTAGGAAAGCAGATATCAATAGAGACATTAGGAAATCAGACAAATTATAAAGTGAGTAATAGGATTAAACATTTTCACAGGGTTGAGGTTGAATATATAATCGAAGGAAGAAACAAACATGTAGTCACCAATAGGATTGACATTTGAGAGCATTAAGTAACCTGGACATGGATGTTTTTAGTAATTCATGCTCACTTTCCATTTAGGCTTTGTTACAATCATCAGTGTGATCTTTGCATTTTGTGTCCAGAATATCACTGTGATAAAATGTATATGTAGATCAGGTGACATGAGTATTTCTTCCACCATTTCTGGGAGCAATATTTTGAACATGTATCAATTAGTATTGGGAGTACAAATAGGTGTACTTTGTGTACTTCTAATGGTAACATTAGGGTTACGGTTTATCATGAAGTGTGTGTGAGTTTTGCTTCAAAAATGATTAAAGAATCGAAAATAATATGTTTAGAAAGAAGTCTAGTGAAAAGACCACTAAATAATCATAAAGGAATACATGTTTTCTGAAAGAGGAAGTGATTGAAAGTGAACCAAATGCCTATAAATTTGTGAACTTGTGGATGAAAGGATATATCCTATGATGTCCATAAACTGAAGAAAAAGTAATGTACCAGTGTTGAATAAAAACAAACTTCAAAATACATATCATGTCCCATAGGAATCTAACTGCATTGATGTTAATCCTGGTCAGTTACTATAGAAATATTAGGATATATAAGGACCATTCACTGAAGTTAGTTTTCAGTAATAGGAAACAAATATGTATTTCAGGTGGTTGAATATTTCTGAGAATAATCTTGTGAAATGTTAAATGTTGATTATAAATCCACATACACGAACTAGAATGAATTTACGGAGTGTATAATAAGACACACATATTTCATATTTTGGAAAATCTGGAGAGTATATATATATATATATATATATATATATATATATATATATATACACACACAAACACACACACACACACACACACATTAAAATGTAGCAATATATATGCCAATCGAAATTTATCATGAAATATATATCATCCACATACCTAAAAATATTAATTTTACTGAACATGGATTTATGTTTAATGTTGTTCACTAGGAAGCTCACCCATAGGTTGAATTTTTAGTTCCATCAGTATTTAGGGGCAGTGATGTATTCTCATAATTTGTAAATTCCAAAGTCAGTTTGCTCACAAGAATGTACGTGTGATACCAGGTAGAAGTCTATATATGCATAAAAATATACATGTTCTGAATAGGCTACACAGAAAAGGAGACAGGAATTTACATATGTGTTAACTTTGAAAACTCATGGAGAAATATTCCAATGAAATGTTGACAAGAATGATAACACATACCCTTGATAAAGCAGAAGGAAAATCCAAGTATACACCATGCCTCCTATGAAAGGCCTGTATTTCTATCCTGTTAGGTTTCTTTTTCTCCATCATTTTAGGATAAGTAGTCAGAGTCTATTAGGGTATGGGTTAGTGTCAGGGATTCAGTATTTCAAATGGTAAATAGGATAATGAATCCAATGTGTATGCAAATATGTGCTACACAATAAACTTCCAACTCTCATCCAGAACAATGCCTTGACATTACCTTTGGCCCAGTGAGACACAATTAGAGGGGAAGAGTTTGAAAATCTGTGAATACAAATCTGGAATGGAAAATGCTCAGGAGTTCCCAACCTGGGAGCTGGTAGAGGAGTTTCCAAAAGTACGGGACAGTGTAAACACTACACAACCATGGAGCTCTGCTGGCCAAAAGAATTCTGGAGAAACTGCCTCTGAGGTGTGGCACTTGAAATATATGTTGTTGTCAGGAGCTTTATCTTCATTTGTCATGAAACCATCAAAGCTGGGTCTGCATCTATGTTACCTGGAGAACATGGTTTCTTATTTTCCAATGATCATGAGGCAGCGGTGCTGAATTCTCTCTTTGTAGGTAAACTGAGGCAACTGGGCCGAAGTGTCTCCCATGTGGACTGTGAAGCCATTTGGTCATCCTCCAATTTTCGTGGTGTTTCTTGCTGCTGCACTGGGAGATTGGTATTTGCTTCACGAAATACAAGGAGTTCAACTGGGACACAGTGTTGGAGGGAGTTTTGTGACATGTGGTGGTTCAGAGTCTGCAGGAGAACGCACCAACCATGCTTCTATCCCATATGCTTGCCCCCTTGACGATAGCAAACTGATTCTAAACATTGCCCTGAAACCTCTCCATATAACAAGACGCCTTTACATATAAGGGTCTGCTTGGTGCACCATATCAGCTAAAAGCCATTTGGAAGTCAATGGCAGATCCACATGGCACCACCACAAATATTTTATCACACACCTGCACATCACTGCTCTGGGCCAACTACTCTGCAGTTTTCAACTAACCGGCATCTCAGTTCTACACCATTTTCATTATACCCATCAATCAAGGCACTGTCTGGTATAATAATGATCAGCAACAGGACATCCAAATGTTCTTCATTGCCACCTCGTCATGCGAATTTCAAAAATTTCATGGTATTCATCTATCCATTTTACAAGGTTGAAGTTGGAGCCATTGTGGCTTACAATTCATTCAGGAACCATTAAATGGTGAGGAAGCTCATTTCAATGAAAGCTCTGGTACAATCATAAGTGTAAACTTTGCTTTTTGTGTCCAGAATATTACTGTGATAAAATGTATAAGGAGATCAGGTGACATGAGTATTTCTTCCACCATTTCTTTGAGCAATATTTTGAAGACGTATAAATTAGTATTGGGGGTACAATAGGTGTACGCTGTGTCTTTGGATATAGAGATAATGCATGAATAGACCATACTGAGAATAAATAATATAACTGGTTCCAATTTTAAATAATTTTTTGAATTGATACATGAAAATATACAGAAAATCTTATATTGATATACAATCATTCATTCCAACCAGTTCCACATTTAATGGTAATATTAGGGTTATGGTTTATCATGAACAGTGTGTGAGTTTTGCTTCAAAAGTGATTATGGAAATCAATAATAATGTGTTTGGCAAGAAGTCTCATGAAAAGACCAGTCAAGAGACCTGGAGGAATTCATGTGTTCTGAAGAAGGAATTGATTGAACGTGAAACAAATGCCTGTAAATTTGTGAAATCGTGGATGAAATATATATATATACTATGATATATATATATATAAAACATAGGTGAAATATATGTATGAAAACAGAAATCTAAATAAGATTTGAAGCCCAGAAGGGCATTGGGCCCCTGATTGATATCCATATCTTTGAATTACTTTCTGCAAAGTTGTCTCAGATAAATCCATATACAGGGGCATAGGACCTTGTACCTTGGATGATTGAATGTAGAAGAGAACATCCAGTAAAAAAGGGATAGTCAGTAGTGAAAGCTTAATAAAATAGGTACTTGTCACTTCCTGTTTTTCTGTATGCTTAACAAAACACTTTTGAAATTTTGAGAATATTTGCTAATCTTGATCCCAGAATGTGCCGTTCCCTACTGCCAAACTGCAGAATGTACTCCCTCACCTGGTTGCACGCAAACCGCCCAGTCGCCCAGACTCATCAATAAACTTCCCTCTCTGCCCTCTCCAAGGAAAGTATATAAGCTCTACTTAAGCTGTTCTCAGGGCTCTCTGCTCTGTTCAAGTGAGTTCTGAGCTCAAACATGCTGGACCCCCAGTAAATCCTTTGCTGTTGCATGATAAAGTCTCTTGGTTGTCCCTTCTTCTGACGCTAGCCAGACCTTTACATATGGAGGTTCCACCTAGATCGAGCAGTTGTGGACGAGAGATCCCAAAGGACCCCTCTCAGGTAAGTAAGGCGCCTCTTTCTGGTTTCAGGTTTCAGGTTAGGGCTTGGCAAATTGACTGTCAATGAAGAGTGTGAGCTCTCTCTGACGATACCTGACAGTCGTGTTACAAAACTCAAGCCATGTCTCTGGAGGACACCACAGAGGACTCCGGAAATTGAGGAACAATAGTCTCCTCGACTCAGTGATATTTTGATTCGGATTCGGTATTGCCAGCCCATCGGGTTTTGCTGGCAACTCAGTCCTGGTCTCAGTGTTGGACGTCCATTTCCTGTCTTTATTGTCTTGTCTTGTCTGTGTCATGTGTCGTTGCTTTCACTGTTTGTGTATCTTTCATTATGAGACAGTGCACTTCAATGCCTTTTTCCCTGACCCTTGATCACTGCACCAAAGTCCGCTTAAGGGCTCAGAATCTTTCTTTTTCAGTAAAGTGCCGGATGTTGCAGATTCTCTGTACCTCAGAATGACCAACATTTGGAGTTGAATGGCCCCTAGAAGGATCTTTATACTTCCCACTAATTTAAAAAGTCAGAGATATTGGCTTTTAGCCAGGGCCACATAGCCATCTGGATCAACAGCCATGTATCTTAACTCAGCAGGACCTCTGCAAAGCTCCTCCTCCATTGGTGAAGCCTATCCTTGCCGCTGCCCCTGCTCCAACTTCTTCCCCCTGGAACTCTCAAACACTCTTCTTCTTCTTCTCCTCCACCCTCTGTTCTCCCTGAGTCACCAGATTTTACACTACTGGACTCTCCTCCCCCTCCTTATCCCCTGCCCTGGTTCCCCAGCCCCCAACACACTCTAAGTGATTCCCCTGCTGCTGACTCAGCCTCTCGTCCATTGCAGGAAGCTAAGCCGGCCCAGCGCCCTACAGATAATTTCCCTGTGGCACACACAGCACCTTCTCCCATGGAGGAAGCTGGCCCAGCTAAAGGAATGCGCTGGCGGCAAAAGATTGAAAACCCTGGAACTCTCGGGATGCTCCCCCTCCTTCCCTAGAGGCCAATGGTTATCGATGGCCATGGGGGAAAAATGCAAGCCTACCAGTATTGGCCTCTCTCCAGACCTATATAACTTAAAAAAATTACAATCCCCCTTTTCCGAGGACCCAACACAGCTCTCAGGTGTGGTTGAGTCATTAATGTTTTCACAACAGCCTACTTCAGAAGACTGCCAACAACTCCTAGGAACTCTCTTCATGACAGAGGAACAAAAGGGAATCCTCCAGGAACCTAGAAAAAAATATCCTCGGACCAGATGTTCATCCGACACAACTACCCAACATAATCAAAGCCGGCTTTCCCTTTAACCGACCCAATTGTGACCCCAACACCTTTGAAAGTAGGGAGCTTCTGTCCACTTATAGCTGGGCTCTAATACTGGGTCTCCAAACAGCCGCTAGTGACCAACTAATTTGGCCAAGGTAAGAGAGATTATTCAAGGGCAAGATGAATCTCCCTCTATGTTTCTAGAGAGAATTATGGAGTCATATAAGAGATATATTCCTTTCGATCCTCAGGCAGAGAATCAGAAGGCATCTGTCATGATGGGCAAACTGCAATCGATATTAAAACAAATTTACAAAGCTTAGATTGATTACAAGATATCACTTTGAGAGATTTCGTCAGAGAATCTGAGAAGATATACTATAAGAGAGAAACTGAGGAAGAGAAGGGAGCAAAGTGAGGTTAATGAAGCAAAAGGCAGACTAAGGTGTTGACTAAGGTCCTGGTCACAACAACAAATAGGCCAGAGATTAAGAAACAGGGAGACAAGGAGGGATAAGTTGGCCCACGACAGAGGCCACCCCTGGCCTCAGATCAATGTGCCTACTCTAAAGAAAAAGGACACTGGGTCAAAATTGCCTTAGAAAGTGACAGCCAGGCCAGCCAGCCATTCTGACTCTGGAGGATGACTAAGAAAGTCGGGTCTCATATCCCTTCCCCGAGCTCAGGGAAACTTTTGAAGTGGAGGAGACCCCAGTAAACTGGATACAGGGGCAATATACTCAGCCCTTAAAGCCACAATAGGCGCTCTATCTAATAAAAGGTCTCTAGTTCAAAAAACTAATGGCAGTAAATATCGGACTTGGACAACTAAGAGGACCATTGACTTGGGGAAAGGAAAAATCCATCATTTCTCCCTAGTAATCCCAGAATGCCTGGCCCCATTGATGGGCAGAGATCTGCTCACCAAGCTCTGGGCCAAAATAACTTTGAACCCTGAAGGCCCCCAAGTGGAATTTCTAAATCCTTCAGTAGAAATTCCAAGAGTCACGGCTCTATCTATGTCAGTAGAAAATGTACATCAACTCACTCACCATGGTTCAAAGAATCTGCAGGCATTCCTGAAGGATCAAGAACAGAGTTTTCCACTAACCGACTCACAGTGAAGGAAATAACTGAATGGGTAACAAAAGCCTGTCGGGTCCATCAATTAGTTAATGCTTACCCTTCCAAGCTTCCTGCAGGAAAGCACCTACGAGGTACCAAACCAGGACAATTCTGGGAAGTGAACTTTACTTAAATTAAGCCAGCAAGGTATAGACTTAAATATCTCCTAGTCTTTGTAGGTACATTTTAAGGATGGATTGAAGCCTTCCCCTAAAAAATAAAAGAAAAAAGAAAAGAAAAGAAATAGCACAAATTTTGGTCAAGAAGATCCTAGAAGATATTTTTCCAAGATATGGCCTGCCTAAGTTAAAAGGGTCTGATACTGGACCAGCGTTCGTGGGCCAGATAAGTAAGGGGTTAGCCAGGACCCTGGGGATTAATTGGAAGTTACATTGTGCTTATATACTCCAGAGTTTAGGACAGGTGGAAAGAATGAATATAACCATTAAACAGACCTTAAAAAATTAAGCTTAGTGACCGGAATAAAAGATTGTACTATGCTACTGCCTTATGCACTGTTTCATGAAGGAAATACTCACTCTGTTTTTTGTGTAACCTCACCCCCTATGAAATTCTCTATGGTGCCCCTCCTCCAGGAAGGGACCTAACCCCAACTCTAAGACCTAACGATCCCTTTCACACCCCTTGCTTGACAGATTTAAAGCTCTTGAAAGAACTCAGGGATACCTGTGAAAACGGCTGGCCACTGCCTACCAACCTGGGGACAAGGGGACTCCACATCGATATCAAGTAAGAGACTTTGTCTACGTAAGATGACATCAGGTGTCATCCCTGGAACCCCACTGGAAAGGACCATACCAGGTGGTACTTATAACACCTACAGAAATAACAAAAAGAAAAAAAAATTGAAAATAAAGAAAGGAAGAAATTAAAAAAAATAATAATGATAATAAAAAAATGAAAATTAAAATTTAAAGAAATAATACTACTAATAATAAAATAAAAAAATTGAAAACATAAAATAAGTTAAAGAACAACTACACCAACAAAAAATAAAAATGAAAGAAAAAGAAAAAAAAAACATAAATGCAGTCATAGATTTCGATTAACTTCTCTTAAAGTAGGTGGTGCTGTGCCCACTGGGCCAAGCTTCTCCTCTCAAAGGTGGGAACCATTAACTGTGCAGCAGCTCTAAGTCCCAGACTGGGTGGGTCTCCAATCCTGAGTGCCTAGGGCCTTCTCTTGTGTTTCCTCAAACTAGGCCCCGCTCACCACAATACTGGCTACACGCCAGTTCTGCTGCTCCTGGGAGCCCTGTTTTCATGAATACCTGGGCACACTCTCCCTGTTTGCCTCCCTCAGCCCCTAAGTTTGTAGAGCTTGGGGCTGAGAACCCTCAGCAAATTTGCTTGCCCTCCAGGAGCCACGCCCCTGGTAGCTGGTGCAAGAGACCTCAGTTTTCTGCACTGGTGGGAGCGGTAGCCGAGAGCTCCTGAACGCAAGTCCAATGCCACTCCTGATTCCCTCGGTCTGGCTATGGAGCTCACAGGAGAGCTAGGAGGGGCCCTTATGAAAGAGCTGGGAGGGGCTCTTAAGGTTACTCCACTGTGTGGAGAGAGATGGCTAGGGGATTAAACACCTGTCACAAAGGTTTCAATGAAGATATCTCCTCCACTCGTGATGTCAGTTCTCTGCCATGGTGGTATCTCGTGCAAATGGTGACCGTTCTTTCCCTTTGCCGGGTGACCAATGCAACGGGTGAGTCCTGACTGACTTTCCCAAGCCCCATTTCAGTCCTTTGGCCACTGCCTATGAAGGCTCAGTTGGCTTTTACCTCTGTAAATTCAGAAGGGCCGACCAATTATTTCAGCGGGATCTTTAGTGCTGAGTCATGAGAAGCAGGCGAACTGGAGGTTGAATGCAGCCTATCCGGACTCGGTGTGTGTGTTCTGAGGGGCCCAGATTGTACGCCCCAGATCCACATCAGCTGAGCATTGCCTAGTGATCCTGAGCAAACAGCATTTAGACAGTTTACGGCTCCCTATGCCCGCACATTTGAAGATGTCAGAGACTTGATCTCTCTGCACCTGCCACCATGTTAGATCTCCTCAATGATATTCATGTTACCCTTACAGCTTCCTGGCATAAGCAAGTTCTTGGGATTGTAACACTACTGCTTCTGTTTCCAGTCCAGATTTCTAGAAATGAATCCTTGCCGCCATTGCCTCTGCCTCGGGACCATGCTCACGTTAGCCGCGCTCATGGGTGCTGTGCTCGACTGTGACTATAGCGGAACCACCGCGGCCTCCATTGCTCCTCAGCCCGGTGCCCATCCCCTGGGGCCCAAGCAGCTGCCACCATGGCTCTCTGGACCCCTCCTCCAGAGCACAGGTCCCTTAGCAGGGGAATGCAGAATGACCCCAGAGACAGGCTCTGCCCGAAGGTGCAGCGGCGAACAGGCGACCTAGGCGCTCGAGGCCACGGTCCAGCCTTCAGAGGACAGGACTCGGCCCTTAGCCCAGCTCCAACCTCTAGATGCGGCAGCCGGACATTTTAGACAGAGTCATCAAGACAGCCAGCAGAAAGCAAATGGTGGCTCCTGCGGAGTGGATTTTCGGCACAGAAACCACAGCCCAGCGAACAATCCCAGTCCATAAACTCTCCCTGTATATAAAAATATTTTAAAAAAGGGGGCGGAAGTAACTGAGCTTTCTTTGCATCAGGTACTTACAATCCACTGCTGATTACACATTCAGGTTCTCTGCCTGGAGCGAAGCGAAAGAGGAAGCAGATGCGCGCAAAGCGCCCATGGCTGTGAGCAGCCAAGCGTCTCTTTTTCCATCTCTTTGTTCTTCCTGCTGCTTGGCAAGTGGTCTACTACAGATTAACGGTAAAAGGAGCTCTAACCAACTGCACGAAATCTCAATTAAAGCCGCTGCACTGAGCACCACACTCAGCATTTCAGCAACCCCCGTACGCAGCGGCCATCTTCCCTACCAGGTTTGGTTTTTCGGTTTTCGGTTTTTGTTGGCAGAGTGGCTGCCAGCAGAGAGCGTAAGTTCCCACTGGCGGTGGTGGACAGACTTGTCCTGAAGCCACAGACCACGTCCTTGCAAGGGACTCCTTGGACGATTCAGGGAGGGACGGATGTGTCCTAATTAGGTGACTCTGCTGCCAACCTGACAGGTCTTGCAGGCTACTTATGTCTCTCAGGTTGAATTCACTGTCTGTCTTTGTGGTCTAACCCATCAGGTTTTGCCAGTTACTAGGTTCTAATCTCTCCTTCTGAACTCGTGTTAAACGTTAACTGTGTGTCTGTGTTTGTGTCACGTTTGTATTGTCGTTGTCTCTGTTTGAGTAACTCTCATTACGGGCCAAAGCCATTTCATGCCTCTGTCCTTGAAGCCTTTTCTGGTCCCTGGCTCCAACCTGACCTCTTTGCCCACGATCCTATCACTCAAACCTTCTGCACCTCCCCCTCTTCCCTCCATTCTCACTGAGTCACAAGTTTGAAGATCTTAGGGTTGTGAACAAACGGGAGCTGCATGATGGTCTTTGTGTGTCTTTTTGTCTGTGTTTCTGTTAAATGTGATGGCATTGTGTGGACCGATGCAGAGTCCCGTGTTCCAACCTGCCTTAGATATGTGGAAGTAACTTTAGCTAAATTTTAACCTAATGCTTCTCCTGTGAGGGACCAAAAGTCAATAGAACCGCCAGCTTTTCTGTTCTCACCTTTTACACCTCTCTTAGCTGTGTTTTAAAGAACTTTGATGTACTTTACTCCCCTTTGTTAAGCGAGATTAGGGAAGCACTGTTTTCTTTTCTTTCCATAGTTGGGTTGAGCACGCCAACTGCAGAGGGAAATGCCTGGGGTCTAAGAACTTTGATATCTCGCATAAACTTTTCTCAAAACCCTGTCCTCATTATTAAATTGGCATTAATTGGATTTGGGGATGGGATCCAAACCTTCAGTCATAAATTTTGACACCCCAGAGTGGACTTTAAAGGAGTCCCCACTCTGCCCTCTTGGGGAAGCCTAGAACTCAAAAAACTGCAAGCAGAAAATGAACTATTTGGGAGCTGACTACTGAAAAGTTGGGAGATATAGAATATGCCTGGTGCCTGGGGTCAAACCAAACCAGAGGAACTAATCCTGTAAGTAAAAAGTGAGGCTAAGGGACTCCCAGCAGCTGCCTGAGCCATTTTGCTGTGGGGAACTCCCTTTTTCCTTACCTGCACTTTAAGGATTACTCCACCTCTGTTTGCTTAACAAAAGGGAGAATGAATGCAGTAATATGTTGATATTATAGATTGTTTCTTGGGGATGATCTTGGCTGAATGTGTATCTAAAAGATGATTTACTATTGTAACAATCTGGTATCTAAATGGGTTTCTAAAGCATTGCACTATCTTACAGTATAAAGTTGGGTTTAAACAATTGTTTAGTTTGATTTCAGATAGTTCATGCTAGAAACCTTAAATACTTAGGATTAAAAAAAATATTAGTTTAAATTTTTAACTAGGTAGCCTGAGAAAATTCCACTAGATATACCAGTGCATTAACTTGGGCAAAGAAAATAAATTATGATATGGTATCTGTTCCCCTCAGTGTGTAAGATTTAAAAAAAATGGTGCTAAATTAAAAGGTTCGTCTGGCTTATTGAAATGGCATTAATTAGCAACAATCTTGGAAATATTTAAAGCTTAATTTCGGATACCCATGGCAGTGTGTGGTTTTTTAAAAAAATTTTCAGCCAATTTAATGTAACTTAATACTACTTTTGAAATTTCAGAACAAAGAAAGTGGGTTATTATCTTATAGAAACTTTTTTGTGATGGTGCCATTTATATTATCAAAAAATGATCCAATTTTCAGTTTTGTGTGAGCAAATTTTTCTAGTGTAGAAAAATCTAAAGATATAAAATTTTGAGAATTACATCATGAACTTGCATCATAATTTTCAACATTCAAACCTGGAAATTATGACATAGCTATAATGCCTTAGGCATGAGGTTTCTGCTCAAAATTCGCGTCTTTCCAGTTTTCGAGACCTCAGTCAGGACTTAAGTTGATATGCAATCAGGAAGAGACAGATAAAAAGGAGTAAAAGTTTATGTTTACCTGAACTCAAACTAGACTCAACGAATAAGTACATTATATGGTATTTACTAATTACTGAATAGTCATCTTTTTTAGGACTCTTGCTTTTTCTTAGATTCTGTAATTTTTTTTCTTTTTTTGAGCTCATAATCTTTATCCTGCAGATCGGTAAATGTTTTCGGATCAGATCTATTTTTGATCAACTGTGGAGTTTTTAAACATTGCAATGGAGATTTCACCTGAAAAATCTACAAGGCCTTTACTATTGTGTTATGTGTTACATTTGTGTTATGTGTTGTATGTCGGTATGCCTGTATGTTTGTAAGTCAATATATAATGCAGTGATATGACAATTGATAGATGAGGAGCTCTCATGAAAAATTTAAAAATGGATTCAAATATCTTTGATTCACGTGATTCAAATGGTTCAATTCAAATTGGGTAAAAAGATAAAAATAAAGATGTCTTTAAAAATAGGCCTATAAGTTTTCTAGGTGTTCAAAAACGCCCTAGTATAATGTTGATGTCTATAAAATAATCTGCTTAAATTCAGAAATTTACATGTATTGTTTCAAAATGTGAACAGAAAGAGGTTAACAAATGGAAAAGAGAAACTAAAAGGTTCTAGATATAGATTTAATAGAGGGAAAATGTGTTTCTGGATAAGAGAGTCTATATGATTAAGTAATTAAAAGGTTTTTAGTAAATAATAAAAAAGTTTTGTGTAAGTTGGTTATATGTGTAAGTTTTGAGCAAGTAATCTTAAAAAATTAAACAGCTGGTTAAACTAGTACTGTTTTTACAAAATTGTGCCATGTTATTTCTTTAAAAAGCTAAACTTGGTTAATACAAAAACATCAATGTAATTGTGGTGTTAATGTGTTCATATCTTCCAGGTATACAAGTCTGTAAGGTAGAAGCTTCAAAAGAGCATTGTATCAAGCTGGTGTTCTAAGGTTGTATGGTAATTCTAGCCTTAAAAGTAAAACTTGTTGGAGATTTATGTCTGTCATTTGTGTTCTATAATTGGACTTCTTTTCAATAAGATATTTACAGTTCCATCATACTTTCTACACTGAGATACAATCTAAATGTATTTTTAAGTTTATGAGAGCCTAAACTCTGAAGGTATTATTGTAAAACACAAAGGTAATTCCCATTCATTTCCATGTGAAAACTGTTTTCTTCTGGCTTCACAAAGGGGTGGCCTGAGGCAAAGACTTTCCTGATATTCAGGGCAACATAACAATAGGTAATCAAAAGGACCAAAGCAGGGTTTCTCCACTGAGACTTTACTGGTCACATTGATATCTGAGTTTTCTGAGATGCTTGCCATTCCCTTCAGGTATCCAAAACATGGCCATGTCACAGAGCTTGGAAGGGGTCCATATCTTGGACACAAAACTATGAGCCTATTCTGGAGAGTGGCCAGAATTCAGGAAGAATACAGGAACGTAGGAAGATAGTAGGTGTTTCCCAGTGATAAGGCAAGCCACAGTCCATTCATGAATTGGGCAGGATGAATGTTGGGAAGTTTTCTCCTTGACAGGACACACCCACTGAGACATTCTCTTTTTTAATGTCTACAACTACGGACACACTGGGATACACAGACATAGAAACACTCACCTTTTCAAAGGACTAACTAGAAACAGTTCACTAGAAACCAAACAAACCACCTTTTCTAACTATTCTCATGACATGAGAAAAAACCACAAACCCACACCCACACCCACAAAGGCACCTCCTTCCCCATGTTCATTTGGAGCTATCCAGAGTGTCCTCTAACTGGAGCACCATACTATGTTCCCCAGAAATGGCCTGTCCTGTCTCAGATCTGGTCTCCTTGGACAACTCTGTGAAGTTGTCAGGAGCCAGCAGTGAGCCTCTACATGCTTTCTCTGAAAGGGCCCCCATTCAGAACTTTCCTGACATTTGGCCATCCTCACATAAGTAGGTACCATGAAAGAATGATTCTGTCCTTGGTAAATCCAAACAATTGGAATCACTGGGACTGGGGCTGGGACTGGGTCTGGGTGCCTGGCTTCCTGGAACCCAAATTCGGAAAGTTCCATCAACGAGGATGTGAAGTGAGGTTACTTCCTTCAGGAACTGAATGATGTCACTGCCTTGGCAACCACTTTTTCCTAACATTTGCTTCCTAGGGTCTCATAAGATGGAGGATGCCCCATCTTCCTGTGACACTTTCACAAGTTAGAATGGTTTAAAAACCATAGGCACCTGGGAACACCTGTCTGCACAGGCCTAGTTTGGTCAATCTTCCCTACATTAAAAAGAGAGAGGATGATTCAGACACATCCTTTCATCCTGACTGGGTTGTTTGCCATGGAAGAATACTTTTGCTCTCTCAGGTCTTTTATTGCTGCCTACATCTTCTCCAGGAATCATTTTTGCATGGACCTTTGATGTTCTCAGCAGTTGGAAGGTCCCCTACATTCCTGTATTGTAAGATCAACTCTGTCCCTGCTCTTCTGTAAAGTGAGATTGAGGGAATTGTGTATAGTTAGGATTAATAACATGTTCGATTTGTATTAGGAATCATTATGCTGGATGAATAATGGTATTGGAAACCTGCAATATTTATAAGAATTTATAGGTGAATATAAGTATGAAAACAGAAATCTCCGTAAGATTTGAAGTGCTGAGAGGTATTGGGCCCTTGATTGGGATACGTAGCTTTGAATTACATTCTGCACTGAGGTCTGAGATAAGTTGATATAGAATGGAATAAAACACTATACCTCAGATGATTGAATGTAGAAGAGAACATCCAGTCAAGAAGTGGTAGTCGGGAGGATTAGGAAGATAGTAAGTTTTGGAAGAAGAGTTAGTCTAGGAGTTGGACCAAGACTTTTTTAGTAATAGGGTTTTTGTTAGAGAATGAATGTAAATGTCAGCAAATGTGAAGAATCAGTCACTATGATGAACTGGGCAAAATATGTAGGAAAATAGATATCAATAGTGACATTAAGAAATAAGGCAAAGTATAAAGTGAGTGAGAGGATTAGACATTTTCAACAGGGTTGAGGTTGAATATATAATCTTAGCATGAAACAAATATCTCCTCACCAATAGGATTGACATTTGAGAGCCTTAGGCATCCTGGACATGGATGTTTTTAGTAATTCTTACTCACATTCAATTTAGGCGTTGGTACAAACATAAGTGTGACCTTTGAATTTTTTATCCAGAATATTACTATGATAAAATATATATGTAGATCTGGTGACATGAGTATTTCTCCCACCATTAAAGGGAGCTATATTCTGAAATCTCATAAATTAGTATTTGGAATAAAAAAGTTGTACCCTGTGTCTATGAATATAGAGATAATGGATGAATAGTCCATACTGTGAATAAATAATATAACTGGTTTCAACTTTAGAAATTGGAATAAATTGATATCTGAAAATATACAGGAAATCTTATATTGATATACAATCATTCATTCCAAACAATTATAAAACTAATGGTAATATTAGTGTTATGGTTTATCATAAAGAGTGTGTGAGTTTTGCTTCAAAATAATTATGGAAATCAAATATAATGCGTTAGGAAGAAGTATCATGAAAAGACCAGTCAAAAAAAAAGGAGGAATACGTGTGATCTGAAGCAGGAAGTGATTGAAAGTGTACCAAATGCCTTTAAATTTGTGAAATGTGGATGAAATGTATTTTCTAAGTTGTCCATAAATTGAAGAAATAGTAATGTACCAGTGTTGAATAAAAATGAACATTAAAATACACAACATTTCCCATAGGAATCTACTTGCATTGATGTTAAACTGGGTCAGTTACTTTAGAACTATAAGGATTTGTATGCACCTTTCACTGAAGTGAGTGTTCAGTACTAGAAAAAAAATATGTACTTGAGGTGGATGAATATTTCTGAAAATAATCTTGTGAAAATTTGATTATAAAACCACATACATGAACATGAATGAATTTAGGGAGTGTATAATAAGAGACATATATTTCATATTTTGAAAAATCTAGAGAGTGTAGATTTTTCACAAAACACACACAGAGATATTAAAAAGCAGCAATATATATGACAATCAAAATTCATCATGAAATACATATCATACACAGATCCAAAAATATTTATTTTACTGAACATGGATTTATGTACAATGTTGATCAACTAGGAAGCTCACCCATAGGTTGACTTCTCAGTTCCAACAGGGTTTAGGAGGAGTGATCTCTTCTCACAATCTTTATCTGCCACGTCAGCCATCTCACAAGAATTTACGTGTGGTACCAGGTAGGATTCTATATGTGCATATAAAAATACATGTGCTAAATAGGCAACAGATAAAGGGAGACAGGAATTCACATATTTGATACCTTTCAAAACACATGGAGAAATATTTCAATTAAAAATTTACCAGATTTATAACACGTACACTTTATCATGCAAAAGGCAAGTCCAACAATACACCATGCCTCCTCTGAACTGCTTGTATTTCTATTCTGCTTGGGTTATTTTTCTCCATCATATTAGGATTAGTGGGCAGACTCTAGTAGGGTATGGGTTGGTGTCAGGTTTCAGTAATTCGAATGGAAAATAGGAAAATGAATCCATTGTGTATGCAAATATGTGCTACAAAAAATCTACCCATTCTCATTCAGAACAATGCCTTGACATTACCTTCACCCCAAGTAAGACACAATTAGAGGAGAAGAATTAGTAAATCGGTGAATACATATCTGGAATAGAAAATGATCAGGAGATCACAACCTTGGGGGTTGTAGAGGAGTTTTCAAAAGTAAGGGACAGGATGAACACTCCACAATCGTGGAACTTTGTTGGCCTAAAGACTTCTTGAGAAACTGCCCCTGAGGTTGGGCACTTGAAATATATGTTGTTGTCAGGAGCTTTAGCTTCCTTTGTAGTGATACCATCAAAGATGGGTCTGCATTTATGAGACCTGGAGGACTTGGTTTCTTATTATCCAAAGAACATGAGGCAGCAGTGCTGTATTCTCTCTTTGTAGGTAAACTGTGGACACTGGGGGCTAGGTGTCTCCCTTTCTTGACTGTGAAGCCAATTGTTCCTCCTACAATTTTCGTGATGTTTCTTGTTTCTGCACTGGTATTTTGGTATTTGCTTCATGAAATACAAGGAGTTCAACTGGGAAACAGTGCTGGAGGGAGTTATGTCATGTGTAGAGGGTCAGGGTCTGCAGACGAATTCACCAACCAGCCTTCTATCCCACATAGCTTGGCCCCTTGTCCATAACAAACTGATTCTGATCATTGCCCTGAAACCTCTCCATATAACAAGATGCCTTTACATATAAGGGTCTGCTGGCTGCACCATGTCAGCCAAAATCCATTTGGAAGTCAATGGCAGAACCACATGGCCCCACCACAGATGTTTTATCATACACCTGCTCACCACAGCTCTGGGCCCACTTCTCAGCAGGCTACAACTTACTGGCATCTTTGATCTACACAATTTTTAAGAAAACAAGTCAAACAAGGCACTGTCTGGTACACTCAATATCAGCAAGAAGACTTCCAAAGGTTCTCCAGTGACACCTGGTCATGGGAATTTCAAACATTTTATGGTATTTACTGAGCCATTTTTCAAGGATGACGTTGGAGGCACTGTGGGTTACAATTCATTCAGGAACCATTAAATGTTGAGGAAGCTCATTTCAATGAAAGCTCTACAGAACTCTCACAGGTAAGGCTTCCAAAAGAGTGGCCAAAAGACACATATATTTCATATTTAGTAAAATCTGGACAGTGTGTGTGTATACACACACACACACACACACACACACACACACACACACAGAGAGAGACATTAAAAACTAGCAATATATATGCCAATCGAAATTAATCGTGAAATATATATCATCCACGTATCCAAAAGTATTCATTCATTTTACTGAACATGGATTTATGTATAAGTTGTTCAACTAGGAAGCCCACCCATAGGTTGAATTTTCAGTTCCAACAGCATTTTGGAGGAGTGATCTCTTCTCACAATTTGTATCTGCCAAGTCAGCCACCTCACAAGAAAATACGTGTGATACAAGGTATGATTCTATATGTGCATTTAAAAATACATGTACTGAATAGGATACAGAGAAATGGGGGAGACAGGAATTCACATATTTGATAAGTGTAAAAACATATGGAGAACTCTTTCAACAAAAAATTGACTAGATTTATAACTCCTACGCTATATAATAGAAAAGGCAAGTTCAACTATACAACACGACTCTTTGATTTGCTTGTATTTCTATTCTGTTTGGGTTATTTTTCTCCATCATGTTAGGATTAGTAGTCAGAGTTTAGTAGGGTATGGGATAGTATCAGGGATTGAGTATTTCGAATGGAAAATTGGAAAATGAATCCAATGTGTATGCAAATATGTGCTACACAAAAATCTTCCCACTCTCATCCAGAACAATGCCTTGATATTACCTTCGCCCCAAATACCACATTTAGAGGAGATGAGTTAGAAAATCTGTGAATACATATCTGGAATTGAATATGCTCCGGAGTTCACAACCTTAGAGGTGGAAGAGGAGTTTCCAAAAGTAAGTTACATGGTAAACACTCCACAAACATGGAACTCTGCTGGCCCAAAGACTTCTGGAGAAAATGCCTCTGAGGTTGGGCACTTGAAATATACGTTGTCAGGAGATTTAGCTTCCTTTGTAGTGAGACCATCAAAGCTGTGTCTACATCTATGTGACCTGGAGGTCATGGTATCTTATTTTTTCATGAACATGAGGCAGCAGTGCTGAATTCTCTCTTTGTAGGTCAACTGTGGCCACTGGTGTCTAAGTGTCTCCTCGTGTGGACTGTGAAGCCATTTGGTCATCCTCCAATTTTCGTGGTTTTTCTTCCTGATGCACTGGGAGTTCGGTAATTGCTTCACGAAATACAAGGAGTTCAACTGGGACACAGTGCTGGATGGAGTTTTGTCACGTGTGGTGGGACAGGGTCTGTAGGATTATGCACCAACCAGGCTTCTGTCAAACATAGCTTGCCCACTTTACCAAAGCAACCTGATTCTGAACATTGCCCTGAAACCTATGCATACAACATGATGCCTTTACATATAAGGTTCTGCTGACTGCACAATGTTAGTCGAAGTCATTTGGAAGCCAATGGTAGATCCACATGAAACTACCATAGCTGTTTTATTTCACACCTGGCCACCTTTGTTCTAGGCCCACTACTCAGCAGGGTCCAATTAACTGGCATCTCTGATCTTCACAATTTTCGTGAAACCCAGTCAATCAAGGCACTGTCTGGTACACTCATGATCAGCAACAGGATATCCAATGGTTCTCCAGTGCCACCTGGTCATGGGAATTACAAAAAGTTCATGTTATATATTGAGCCATATTTCAAGAATGAAGTTGGAGGCACTGAGTTTTTCAATTAATTCAATAACCATCAAATGGTGAGGAAGCTAATTTCAATGAAAGCTCTGGAGGACTATCACAGGAGAGGCTTCCCAAAGAGTGGCAAAAAGTTCACATGAACCCAGGCCCATTGAGGTCTACAATGTGAAGTCCATGTGTGTTTTGACTCTCAACTATGGCTGTCAAATCTTTCACAATAAAATCATGTGATATCCTGGCTGAGATTCCCAGTGCTCTGTGGAAAGCCACTCTGGGCCTAGATCTCAGTTTCCAAGGGCCAATCTTAGGTGTGGCCTCCTAATATGCCAACACAATTCATGGCAATACTTCTTTGAGGTCAATTCCAGAACTCAGTCTTTATGGGGAATCACACCAGAGTTCAAGCCCAGGTGGACCCAGTCATCTCTACCTACCACCACACAAATGACCACAATTAAAACCAAAAAACTCCCACATTGCCCTCATCTTCTTATATATAGACACTCATCATAACCTCTGGCTGGAGGTTTCTTTGAGGGGTGCAGCCCAAGGCAGTGTACAAAATAAGCTCCCGTGCCCCTCATTTGCCTAAAGTCATGGTGGCCTGGACATGCTTCCTGTGAACCAGGAGTGATCAAATAGGCCTGCCATTAATACTGCTCCGCTTCTCCAATTTGAGGCCTACTGACTGTGCGTTTTAGATTCTTTATGTGAATTAATGTCATGAGAAAACCCAAGCAACTATGAGCTAGCCTCTGTAGGATTTAAAGAATTCACTTGACCCAAAGGATCTCTATTCTCACTTAATTGAGATCAGGAACCTTACAGAGGAAGTCAAGAGACTCTATCCACAATGACTGTTCTTTTAGCCATTTTGGTTTTGGATGCACACATAGCAGGAGTTGGCCATCCATAAGGCAAGCGGCAGTCCATTCATAAATTTGGTAGAATGAATGCTGGGGAGCTTTCTCATAGACAGGACACATCCACTGATGCATTATCTTTTCTAATGTCTACAACCACGGACAGTGAATTACAGACATAGAAACACTCACATTGTCAAAAGACTTACTAGAAATAGATCACTCCAAACCAAACAAACCGCCTTTCCTACCTATTCTCAGAACATGAGACAAAACCACAAACTCATACCCAAACCCACAAAGCTACCTCCTTCCCACAAGTAGGTCTGTGACTATTCGGAGTGTCCTCTGACTGGAGGGCCATACAATGTTCCTCCAAAATAGCCTGTCCTGTCTCAGATATTGTGTCTTTGGCCAACTTTCTGAAGTTGTCAGGAGTCAGCGGTGAGGCACTACCTTCTTTCTCAGGAAAGGCCCCTCTTCAGAGCTTTTCTGCCATTTTGACATCCTAACATCAGTAGTTAGCAAGAAAGAATGACCCTGTCCTAGGGAAATCCAAAAAGTGAGAACACTGTGACTGGGACTAGGACTGGCACTGTTTAAGTGGCTTCCTGGATCCCAAGATCAGAGAGTTCCATCACAAAGGAAGTGAGGTGAGGTCACTTCCTTCAGGAACAGAATGAGTTCACTGCCTTGGCAACCATTTTGTCTTAACAGTTGGTTCCAAGGGTCCCATGAGATGGAGGCTGCCCCTGGTTCCTGTGACACATTCACAAGTTAGAATGGTATATAAACCATAGGCACCTGTGAACAACTCTCCACACAGGTCTCATTTGGTCCATCTTCTCTACATTAAGATTAGAGAGGCTGATTCAGACACAACCCTTCATCCTGACCAGGTTGTTCGCCATGGAAGATGACTTTTGCTCAATCAGGTCCTTCAAAGCTGCCTACATCTTCTTCAGGCATCATTTTTGCATGGATATTTGAGGTTCTCAGCAGGTGGAAGATCCCCTACATTCCTGGATTGTAAGACCAACTCTGTCCCTGCTCTTCTGAAAAGTTAGATTGAGGTAACAGTATATGGTTAGGGTTGATAACATGTTCGATTTGGGTTAGGAATCATTCTGCTGCATGAATAATGGTATTGGGGATGCCACCGAGGACTTGAGAAATCGAGGAACAATTGTCTCCTCGACTCAGTGATTTTTTGTTTCAGATTCGGTATTGTCAGCCCATAGGGTTTTGCCTGCTATGCAGTCCTGGTCTCAGTTTTGGACGTCCATTGCCTGTCTTTATTGTCTTGTCTTGTCTGTGTTGTGTGTTGTTGCATTCACTGTTTGTGTATCTTTCAATATGGGAAAAAGCACTTCAATGTCTCTGTCCCTGACCCTTGATCACTGGACCAAAGTTCGCTTAAGGGCTCAGAATCTTTCTTTTTCAGTAAAACTCCAGACTTGCCAGACTGTCTGTGCCTCAGAATGTTTCACCTTTCAAGTCGGATTGCCCCTAGAAGCATCTTTCTTCTTCCCACTAATTTAAAAAGTCAGAGATATTGTCTTTCAGCTGCGCACACATAGCCATCCTGATCAACAGCCATGTATCTTAACTTTGCAGGACCTCTGCAAGTCTCCCCCTCCATGGGTGAAGCCTTTCCTTGTCCCTTTCCCTGCTCGTACTGCTTCCCCCATGATCTCTCAAACCCTCTGCTTCTCCTCCTCCACCACCCTCTGTTCTCCCTGAGTCACAAGATTTGACTCTACTGGACTCTCATCCCCCTTCTTATACCCTGCCCTCATGCCCCAACCACCAACCCCCTCTAAGTTATTCCCCTGCTGCTGACTCAGCCTCTCCGCCATTGGAGGAAGCTAAGCTGGCCCTACGCCCTCCAGATAACTCCCCCACAGCACACACAGCCCCACCTCCCCAGGAGGAAGCTGGCCCGGCTAAGGGAACTCGCTGGCTTCGAATGATTGAAAACCCTGGAACTCCCGTGATCCTTTCAGAACATGAGAGAAAACCACAAACTCACACCCACACCCACAAAGACACCTCCTTCCCACAAGTAGGTCTGTGACTATCCGGAGTGTCCTGTGACTGGAGGGCCATAAAATGTTCCCCCAAAATGGCCTGTGTGTCTCAGATCTTGTGTCTTTGGTCACCTCTCTGAAGTTGTCAGGAGCCAGCAGTGAGGCACTACCTTCTTTCTCTGGAAAGGCCCTTCTTCAGAGCTTTCCTGTTATTTGGCCATCCTAACATCAGTAGTTAGCAGGAAAGAATGACTCTGTCCTCGGAAAATCCAAAAAGTGAAAACACTGAGACTGGGACTAGGACTGGCACTGTTTAAGTGGCTTCCTGGATCCCAAGTTCAGAGAGTTCCATCACCAAGGAAGTGAGGTTAGGTCACTTCCTTCAGGAACAGAATGATTTCACTGCCTTGGCAACCATTTTGTCCTAACAGTTGCTTCCAAGAATCCCATGAGATGGAGGCCATGCGTGTTTTGAATCTTTATTATGGCTGCCAAGTCTTTAAGAATAAAAGCATATAATATCCTGGCTGAGATTCCCAGTGTCCTGTGGAAAGCCACCCTCGAACTAGATCTCAGTTTCCTAGGGCGACTCTCATGCGTGGCCTCTTAAATCCCAACACAATTCATGGCAATACTCCTCTGAGGTCAGTTCCAGAACTCAGTCTCTAAGGGGAATCACAGCAAGTTCAAGCCCAGGTGGACCCAGTCATCTCTTCCAACTGCCACACAAATGACCACAAATAAAATCAAAACACTCCCACATGGCCCTCATGTTCTGCCATATAGACACTCATCATAAACTCTGGCTTTAGGTTTACATGAGGGGCGCAGCCCAAGTCAGTATCCAAAATAAGCTCCCCAGCCCCTCATTTGCCTAAAGTCTGGGTGGCCGGGACACCCTTCTTGTGAACCAGGAATGATCAAATAGGCCTGCCGGTAATACTGCTCTGCTTCTCCAAATTGAGGACTACCTACCTTGGGGATTAGATTGTTAATGTCAATTGGTGTCATGAGAAAGCCCTAGCAGCTATGGGCTGGCCTCTGCAGGGCTTGGAAGAACTCATTTGACCCAAAGATTCCTATTCTCACTTGATGGAAGTCAGGAACCTTACAGAGGAATGTGAGATACTTCACCCACAGTGACTGCTCTTTTGGCCATTTTGGTTTTGGATGCGCACATAAAATCTTTCTTTAGATCCATCAGGTGCTGAGAATCTAAGCCATAGCCTCACACACGCCAAGAGGCTGATTCAGACACATCCCTCTCCAAAGCAATTAAGCAAAGAGCCACAGATGGTGCCCATTCATTTCCATATGAAAACTCTTTCTTCAGGCTTTCTAAAGGGTTGGCCTGAGGCAAAGACCTTACTGAAATTCAGGGCAACAGAACAATAGGTAATTAGAAGGAACAAACCAGGGTTTCTTCACTGAGAAATGTAAAATCCATTGGTGTGCCACTACCTGCTTTCTCAGGAAAGGCCCCTATTCAGAGCATCCCTGGCATTTGGCCATCCTCACATCTGTAGGTACCAAGATAGCTTGACTCTGTCCTTGGTAAATCCAACAAGTGAGACCAATTGGAGTGGAACTGGGACTGGCTCTGTGTGCCTGGCTTCCTGGATCCCACATTCCATCACCAAGGAAGTGAGGTCAGGTCACTTCCTTCAGGAACTGAATGAGGTCACTGCCTTGGCAACCATTTTGTCCTAACAGTTGCTTCCAAGGGTCCCTTTAGATGGAGGCTGCCCCTGCTTACTGTGACACATTCACAAGTTAGAATGGTATATCAACCATAGGCACCCGGGAACAGCTTTCCACACAGGTCTCATTTTTCCATCTTTTCTACATTAAGAATAGAGAGGCTGATTCAGACACAACCCTTCATCATGACCAGGTTGTTCGCCATGGAAGATGACTTTTTCTCAATCCGGTCCTTCAGAGGTGCCTACATCTTCTTCAGGGATCATTACTGCATATACCTTTGAGGTTCTCAGCAGGTGGAAGATCCCCTACATCCCTGTATTGTAAGACCAACTCTGTCCCTGCTCTTCTGTAAAGTTAGATTGAGGTAACAGTGTATGGTTAGGATTGATAACATATTCGATTCGGGGTTAGGAATCATTCTGCTGAATGAATAATGGTATTGGGAACCTGCAATATGTATAAGAACGTACAGGGGAAATATATGTATGAAAACAGAAATCTAAGTAACATTTGAAGCCCAGAAAAACATTGGGCCCTTGATTGGGATACTTAGCTTTGAATAAATCGATATACAATGACATAGAACCTTGTACCTTGGATAATTGAATGTAGAAGAGAACATCCAGTCCAAAAGGATAGTCGGTAGTGAAAGGTTATTAAAATAGTTAATTGTCACCTCCTGTTTTTCTGTATGCTTAACAAAACACTGTTGAAATCTTGAGAACTGTTTGCTAATCTTGTTCCCAGAATGTACTGTCCCCAACTGCCAAACTGTAGAATATGCTCCCTCACCAGGTTGCATGTAAACCGCCCACTCGCCCTTACCCATCAGTATACTTCCTCCCTGCCCTCTCAAGGAAAGTAAATAATCCCTGCTTAAACTGTTGTCAGGACTCTCTGCTCTATTCAAGTGAGCTCTGAGCCCCAGCATGCTGGACCCCAAATAAACCCTTTGCTGTTGCATGAGACAGTCTCTTGGTGGTCTCTTCCTCTGACACTCGCCGGACCTTTACATATTGACGTTCCACCGAGTTCCGTCACTGGCGGACGAGAGACCCCAAAGGGCTCCTCTCGGAGCAAGTAAGGCACCTCTTTCTGGTTTCAGGATTCATGTTAGGGCTTGGCAATATCGCTTGCGATGAAGAGCCTGAGTTCTCTCCGACTTTGGATGAGAGACCTCTCACAGAGACACAGGGCACCTCCCTGGGGGACGCCGTAGAGGACTCAGGAAATCAAGGAACAATTGTCTCCTCGATTCAGTGATATTTTGTTTCGGATTCGGTATTGCCATTCCATCGGGTTTTGCTGTCTACTGATTCCTGGTCTCAGTGATGTACGTCCATTGCCTGTCTTTATGGTCTTGTTATATCTGTGTCGTGTGTCGTTGCATTTAGTTTGTGTATCGTTCATCATGGGACAGAGCACTTCAATGCCTCTGTCCCTGACCCTTGATCACTCGACCAAAATTCACTTAAGGGCTCAGAATCTTTCTTTTTTTAGTAAAACGCTAGACCTGGCAGACTCTCTGTGCCTCAGAATGGCCCACCTTTAGAGTCGTATGTCCCCTAGAAGGATCTTTCTACTTACCACTAATTTAAGAAGTCAGAGATATTGTCTTTCAGCAGGGGCCACATAGTCATCCAGATCAACAGCCATATATCTTAACTTTTCAGGACCTCTGCAAATCTCCTCCTCCATGGGTGAAGCCTTTTTTTGCCCTTGCCTCTGCTCCAACTCCTTCCCCCATGATCTCTCAAACCCTCTCCTCCTCCTCCTCCTGCAAACTCTGTTCTTCCTGAGTCACAAGATTTGACTCTACTGGACTCTTCTCCCCCTCCTTATCCGCTGCACTCGTCCTCTAACCCACAACACCCTCTAAGTGATTCCCGTGCTGCTGACTCAGCCTCTCTACCATTGGAGGAAGCTAAGCGGGTAATAGGGTCTGATAATGAACCCATGTTCATGGTCCAGGTAAGTCAGGGGTTAGCCAGGAAACAGGGGATTAATTGGAAGTTATATTGTGCTTATAGACCCCAGAGTTCAGGACAGGTAGAAAGAATGAATAGAACCACTAAAGAGATTTAACGAAATTAAGCATAGAGACCAACATAAAAGATTGTATTATGCTCTTGCCTTATGCAATGTTTCATGCAAGAAATACTCCCTCTCTTTCTTTGAGTAACCTTACCCCCTGTGAAATTCTCTATGGTGGCCCTCCTCCAATAAGGGACCTAATCCCAACTCTAAGACCTAACCATCACTTTTATACCCCCTTGCTTGACAGACTTAAAGCTCTTAAAAGAACTCAGTGATACCTGTGAAAAAAGCTGGCCACTGCCTACCAAACTGGAAATGAGGGGACTCCACATCGATATCAAATAAGAGGGTTCATCTACTTAAGAAGACATCAGGTGTCATCCCCGGAACCCTGCTGGAAAGGACCATACCAGGTGCTACTTATAACACCTACAGTGGTAAAGGTAGACAGAATCACTTCCTGGATCCATGCCTCTCATCCCAAGCCTGCACCCTGTCCAGACTCTGGCTGGAAACTGGAAAAGACTGGTAATACTTTCAAATTGCATATTCGCCATGTGGATAAGGTTATAGACTCTCCCCTTGGCCACAAGTAGTCTTAACCGTCATCAGCCCATTCAGCAGCGATGGCTGATCACAAATTCTACTGGAAAAGAAGTATAATCAATCTCACAAAGAGTCAACTTAGGGACCTGGTGGCCATCTCTCCACCCAGACATTTGTCAGCTGGCTATATGTCATTCCTATTGAGATAACCCTGATGAAGAGGATCCAAATAAAATTCCATTAAATCCCTTCTGTATCATAGATAATGGAAACAAACATTATGGATGTAGGGACACGCGAACCAGATGCAGGTTGGCTAGGCTAGATTACTATGGTTGCCTGGCAGACTATCAAAAACACAAAACGTCACGGATGGGTGGGGAAAAAGCCGACTTCTTCTGTATGTCATCGGGATGTGAGAATACAGGGGCTGCCTGATGGAATCCAAACTCCTCATCAAACTCAGTACACAGCATTGGCCATATTACCAATTAGATAACCAAAACCGATGGCCCCCAGAGGGGTCTCTAGATCCTCAAATTCTGGGTGACCTTTTTAACTTCTGCAAGTGCTCAAAAGTGTGAATGGAGATTCCCCTATGTGGAAGCCTTTTCCCTCCTTCACTCACATCCTGAACTATGCTTCTCCAATAGATCCTCACTCTCAGCCTTCTGCTCCAGACTCTCTGCTGTCACTCCCACCTCAGAAACCTGATTTCTCTCCTCGAATTACTAGATCAAAACCCCCTAACTTCGCGGGTTCTCAGGTAGCAGGTACTAAGGCACCCCTGTACCCACTCACTCCTCTCTTCTCCTGTCAGTGCCTGCACCGGGTCCCACCAGGACCTCTTACTAGCTAACCCAAAGCTCAAACCAGCTGAGGAGAGCCCTCAGACCCCTATCCAAGATGTAATAAAAATGGCCTTTAAAGTTGGTTTGTCATCACTGAAAACAGTTTACTTAGAATTTGAAGTGTCTCACAGGGTTTTGGGATACTCACTCCCATCTTCCCCTCTACTCTACCTGTTCTACTGCTCATGTTTTTGTTGCTAAGAAATCCCAAACCCCTTTCCCATTATTCTTTTACATCTCTCCTTCCTCATTCTCAGATCCTCGGAGCTGCTCTCAGCCCCACCTTCCCCGTGTTTACCCTCTGTGCCAGGCCCACAGAAAAGTATTAACTGACCTTCTCCAGAAGTCTTCACCATGGCTGACTTTAGAACTTTCAGCAAAAGGCTCCATATAAAAGAGTTCAATGTAGATAAACTTTCACTTTTTGTATTGCCCTGTTCTACTTGGCCACTGGCTAAAAAACTCAGCACTTCTAAGCTAGACAACACCTTACTAGTTTTTCCCAAAATATGTAAACAATGCCTCTGGCCTTGAGCTGGCGCTTCACAGAGATGCCTACATTTCTAAGATTAAGAAGTTACCAACTAGGCTCCTTGGTAACAGCTGGCAGGGGGGAAAAAGAAAGGGAAGAAAAAGCTCTCACCCTCCCAGGCATCCTTTAAAAGTAAACTTGCACAGAATAGAGAAAAAAACATAAACAAAATTTGCTTTTTGTTAACTTCTGCAAACTGTGAACTTCTGAGCCCCTTCCCTTACATGTTGGGTACAAAATTCTGAAACTATCTAAACTTGGGGTTCAGGGGATGAATTGATTACAACAGAAGCAATGCCCTCTGAATCCGGTTGCACCCAATTAGGACTGTTTCCCTGTTTTTGGTGCTATCTTAGGTTGTCTTGCCTCGTCCGTCCCTACAACAGTATTATTCTATATACTTAAATATTGTTTATGTTTTCATGAAATGGTAAACAGATATGATTAATTATCTAATGGTGCAGATGTTTCCCAGAGTGCACTATCATAACACAGGTTCATTTGAAATCAAATAGGGGGGGCATAGAACCCGGTTCCCCTGGGAACATATACCCTCACATTAGCCATCCTATTAGGAATAGGAGTTGCTGCAGGGGTGGGCACAGGAACCACTGCCCTGGTCCATGGGACACAACAAATGACCCAATTAGAAGCAGCAATAGACCAAAACTAAGATATTAGAAACCTCCATCAGAGCTTTGCAGGAATCTTTTACTTGTCTCTCTGAACTTATTTTACAGAACAGTCGAGGGTTGGACCTCCACTTCATGAGAGAAGGAGGCCTTTGTGCTGCATTGAGGGAAGAATGTTGTTTCTATGCCGACAATACTGGAGTTGTAAAAAAATCTATGAGTAAATTAAAAAGGCAACTTGAAGAGAAACAACCAGAGATAGAGGCCCAAAAATGGTTGTTTGAGTCTTGGTTCACACAGTCTTCATGGTTAACTATGCTTTTATCAACCCTGGCCGGTCCAATAATACTCTTCATATTGTTGCTAACTATAAAACCATGTTTGCTCAACCGTGCAATTTCTTTTCTCCAAGCTCAAATTGGACAAGTTAAACTTATGGCAATACCCCACTAGCAGACATAGAATGTACACCCAAAAATGATCACTTTTATGACTAAAAGTAGCCAGAAGAAGAAGTGGAGAATAAAAGGTTAATAAAATTAGTACTTGTCACTTCCTGTTTTTCTGTGTGCTTAACAAAACACTGTTGAAATATTGACAACTGTTTGCTAATCTTGTTCCCAGAATGTGCTGTCCCCAACTGCCAAATTGTAGAATGTACTCCCTCACCAGTTGCATGAAAACTGCCCACTCGCCCTGACCCATCAATAAACTTTCCTCCCTGCCCTCTCCAAGGAAAGTATATAAGATTTGCTTAAGCTGTTCTCAGGGCTCTCTGCTCTATTCAAGTGAGCACTGAGCCCCAGCATGCTGGACCCCCAATAAACCCTTAGCTGTTGCATGAGACAGTCTCTTGGTGGTATCTTCCTCTGCCGCTCACCCGACATTAATTGGATGATTGAATGTAGAAGAGAACATCCTGTCAAAAAGGTATAGTTCGTAGGATTAGGAAGATAGTTGGTAGGTTTAGGAAGAAGCGTGAGTATAGGATTTGGAAAAAAAGTTCTTTAGCAATAGGGTTTCAGTTAGAGAGTGAAGTTAAATGTCAGCACACGTGAAGAGTCAGTCACAATGACAAACTGGACAAAATATGTAGGAAAGCAGATATCAATGGAAACATTACAAAATCAGGCAAAGTATAAAGTGATTGACAGGATTAGAGATTTTCAAGAGGGTTGAGTTTGAATATATAATCTTGGGAAGAAACAAATATGTAGTCACCAATAGGATTGACATTTGAGAGCACTAGGCAACCTAGACATGGAAGTTTTTAGTTATACATGTTCACTTTACATTGTGGCTTTGGTACAATCATAAGCATGACATTTGCATTTTGTGTCCAGAATATTACAGTGATTAAATGTATATTTAGATCAGGGGCCATGAGTATTTCTTCCACCATATCTGGGAGCAATATTTGAAGACGTATAAATTCATATTGTGGAAACAAAGAGGTGTACCCTGTGACTATGAATATAGAGAAAATGCATGAGTAGACATTACTGTGAATATATAATGTAACTGGTTCCACTTTTAATAATGATTTGAATTGATATCTGAAAACTTATAAGAAATCTTATATTGATATACAATCATTCATTCCAACCTGTTACACAAATAATGGTAATATTAGGGTTATGGTTTATCATGAAGAATGTGTGAGTTTTGCTACAAAAGTGATTATGGAAATCAAAAATAATATGTGTGGAAATAAGTCTCATGAAAAGACAAGCCAAGAAAGATGGAGGAATACATGTGTTCTGAAGCAGGAAGTGATTGAAAGTGAAAAAAATTGTCTATAAATTTTCTAACTTGTGCTTGAAATATATATATCCTATGATATGTATGAACTGAAGGAATAGTAATGTACCAGTGTTGAATAAAAATGAATGTTAAACTACATATCATGTCCCATCGGAATCTACTTGCATTGATGTTAAACTTACTGTAGAAATATTAGGATTTGTATGCACCATTCACTGAAATTAGTTTTTAGTAATAGGAAACAAATATGTATTTCAGGTGGATGAATATTTCTGAGAATAATTTTGTGAAAAGTTGATTATAAATCCACATACAAGAATATGAATGAATTTAGGGAGTGTATAGTAAAACCCATTTTTCATAATTTGAAAAATCTGGAGAGTATTATATATATATATATATATATATATATATATATATATATATATATATACAGAGAGACATTAAAAATAGCAATATATATTCCAATGGACAATCACCATGAAATATACATCATCCACAGATGCAAAAATATTCATTTTGCTGAACATGGATTTATGTATAATGTTGTTAAACCAGGAAGCTCACCCATAGTTTGAATTTTCAGTTCAAACAGCATTTAGGAGGAGTGATCTCTTCTCACAATTTGTACCTGCAAAGTCAGCCAGCTGAAAAGAATGTACATGTGATACCAGGTAGGATTCTATATGTGCATATAAAATTGCATGTGCTTAACAGGCTACAGAGAAATGGAGACAGGAATTCACATATTTTTTAACTTTACATACACATGGTGAACTATTTCAACAAATAATTGACTAGATTTATAACTCCTACCCTATATAACACAAAAGGCAAGTGCAAAAATACAACATGCCTTCTCTGAACTGCTTGCATTTCTATTCTGTTTTGGTTAATTTTCTCCATCATATTAGAATTAGTAGTCAGAGATTATTAGGTAATGGGTTTGTGTCAGGGTTTCAGTATTTAGAATGGAAAATTGGAAAATGAATCCAACGTGTATGTTAATATGTGCTACCAAAAATCTTCCCACTCTCATCCAGAACAACGCCTTGACATTACCATCAATCCCAAGTAAGACACAATTAGAGAAAAGTTAGAAAATCTGTGAATATATTTATGGAATGGAAAATGCTGAGGATTTCACAACCTTGGAGGTGGTAGAGGAGTCTCAAAAAGTAAGGGACAGGGTAAACACTCCACAAACATGGAGTGCTGCTGGCCTAAAGTCTTCTAGAGAAACTGCATCTGAGGGTGGGTACTTGAAATATATGTTGTTGTCAGGAGCTTTAGCTTCCTTTGTAGTGAGACCAACAAAGCTGTGTCTGCATCTATGTGACCTGGAGGACATGGTATGTTATTTTCCAATGAACCTGAGGCAGCAGTGCTGAATTCTCTCTTTGTGGCCAGTGGGGGCTAAGTGTTTCCCCGTGTGGACTATGAAGCCATTTGGTCATCCTCCACTTTTCCTGGTTATTTTTTGCTGCTGCACTGGGAGTTAAGTATTTTCTTCATGAAATACAAGAAGTTCAACTGGCACACAGTGCTGGAGGGAGTTCTGTCACTTGTGGTGGATCAGGGTATGCAGGAGAAAGCACAAACCAGGCTTTTATCTCACATAGCAACCTGAACCACCTTGAACATAGCAACCTGATTCTGAACATTGCCCTGAAAACTCTCCATATAACAAGATGCCTTTGCATAGAAGGGTCTGCTAGCTGCACCATGTCAGTCAAAAGCCATTTGGAAGCCAATGGCAGATCCACATGGCCCCACCACAGATGTTTTACCACACTCCTGCCCACCAATTCTCTAGGCCCACTAGTCAACAGGCTCCAAGTTACTGACATCTCTCTTCTTCACCATTTTCATGAAACCCAGTCAATCTAGACACTGTCTGGTATACTCATGATCAGAAACAGGACATCCAAAGTTTCTCCAGTGCCACCTGGGTATGGGAATTTCAAAAATTTCAAGGTATTTATCTAACCATTTTTCAAGGATGAAGTTGGAGGCACTGTGGGTTTCAATTCATTCAGGAACCATTAAATGGTGAGGAAGCTCATTTCAATGAAATCTCTGGAGAACTCTCACAGGCAAGGCTTCCCAAAGAGTTCCAAAAGGTCACATGAAGCCAGGCACATTGAGGTCTACTTTGTGAGGTCCATGTGTGTTATGGGGTGTGTTTAAGGCTGACAAGTCTTTAAGAATAAAATCATATAATATCCTGGCAGAGATTCCCAGTGTCCTGTGGAAAGCTACCCTCGAACTAGATCTCAGTTTCCAAGGGCGACTCTCATTCGTGGCCTCTTAAATCCCAACACAATTCATGGCAATACTCCTCTGATGTCAGTTACAGAACTCAGTCTCTAAGGGGAATCAGAGCAAGCCCAGGTGGACGCAGTCATCTCTTCCAACTGCCACACAAATGACCACAAATAAAATCAAAACACTCCCACATGGCCCTCATGTTCTGCCATATAGACACTCATCATAAACTTTGGCTGGAGGTTTCCATGAGGGGCGCAGCCCAAGTCAGTATCCAAAATAAGCTCCCCAGCCCCTCATTTGCCTAACATCTAGGTGGCCTGGACACCCTTCCTGTGAACCAGGAATGATCAAATAGGCCTGCCGTTAATACTGCTCTGCTTCTCCAAATTGAGGACTACCTACGGTGGGGATTAGATTCTGTAAGTGAATTGGTGTCATGAGAAAACCCTAGCAGCTATGGGCTAGCCTCTGCAGGGCTTGGAAGAACTCATTTGACCCAAAGATCCCTAATCTCACTTGATGAAAGTCAGGAACCTTACAGAGAAATGCGAGATACTTCATCCACAGTGACTGCTCTTTTGGCCATTTTGGTTTCGGATGCACACATGGGATCTTTCTTTAGATCCATCAGGTGCTGAGAATCTAAGCCACAGCCTCACACAGGGCCAAGAGGCTGATTCAGACACATCCCTTTCCAAAGAAATTAAGCAAAGAGCCACAGATGATGCCCATTCATTTTCTTTTTTTTTAATTAATTTTTATTGTAGGTTGTTCAAAACATTACATAGTTCTTGATATATCATATTTCACACTTTGATTCAAGTGGGATATGAGCTCCCATTTTTACCCCATATACAGATTGCAGAATCACTTCAGTTGCACAACCACTGATTTACATATTGCCATTCTGGAGCCCATTCATTTTCATTTGAAAACTTTTTCATCAGGCTTCATAAAGGGTTGGCCTGAGGCAAAGACCTTACTGACATTCAGGGCAACAGAACAATAGGTAATTAGAAGGCACAAACCAGGGTTTCTTCACTGAGACTTTTCAAAATCCAGTGGTGTGCCACTACCTGCTTTCTCAGAAAAGGTCCCTCTTCAGAGCTTTCCTTCCGTTTGGCCATCCTCACATCTCTAGGTACCAAGATAGCCTGATTCAGCCTTTGGTAAATCCAAAGAAGTGAGACCACTGGGAGTGGAACTGGGACTGGCTCTGTGTGCTTGGCTTCCTGGATCCCACATTCCATCACCAAGGAAGTGAGGTCAGGTCACTTCCTTCAGGAACTGAATGAGGTCACTGCCTTGGCAACCACTTTGTCCTCACAGTTGCTTCCAAGGGTCCCATGAAATGGAGGCTTCCCCTACGTCCTGTGACACTTTCACAAGTTAGAATGGTATATCAACCATAGGCAACCGGAATCAGCTCTCCACACAGGCCTCCTTTGGTCCATCTTCTCTACATTAAGAAGAGAGAGGCTGATTCAGACACAACCCTTCATCCTGACCAGGTTGTTTGCCATGGAAGATGACTTTTGGTCTCTCAGGTCCTTCATAGCTGCCTACATCTTGGACCTTTGAGGTTCTCAGCAGGTAGAAGATCGCCTACATTCCAGTATTATAAGACCAACTCTGTCCCTGCTCTTCTGTAAAGTAAGACTGAGGGAACACTGTATGATTAGGGTTAATAACAGGTTCGATTTGGGTTAGGAATCATTTTGCTGGATGAATAATGGTATTTGGAACCTGCAATATTGATAAGAATATAGAGGTGAAATGTACTCATGAAAACAGAAGTCTAAGTAAGATTTGATGCCCAGAAGGGTATTGGGCCCTTGATTGGGTTACTTACCATTGAATTACGTTCTGCACAGATGTCTCAGATAAATCCATATACAATGGCATAGGACCTTGTACCTTGGATGACTAAATATCGAAGAGAACATCCAGTCAAAAAAGGATAGTCGGTAAGATTAGGAAGATTGTAGGTAGGTTTAGGAAGAAGAGTGAGTGTAGGATTTGGAACACATGTTATTTAGCAATAGTTACAGAATGAATTTAAATGTCAGCACATGTGAAGAGTCAATCACAATGATGAACTTGGGAAAATATTTAGGTAAGCAGATATCAATAGAGACATTATGAAATGAAGCAAAGTATAAAGTGAGAGATAGGCTTAGATATTTTCAACAGGGTTGAGTTTGAATATATAATCTTAGGAAGAAACAAATATGTAGTCACCAATAGGTATGTCATTTGAGAGCATTAGGCAACTTGGACATGGATGTTTTTAGTAATCTATGTTCACTTTCCATTTAGGCTTTGGTACAATAAAAAATGTGAACTTTGAATTTTGTGTCCAGAATATTTTTGTGATTAAATGTACATGTAGATCTGGTGACATGAGTATTTCTTCCACCATTTCTGGGAGCAATATTGACTGACTACTACTGACTGATAGGTATAGATTCTTTATGTGATTTGGAGTCATGAGAAAACCCAAGCACCTCTTCAGGGTTTCAAGAACTCATTTGACCCAAAGGATCCCTATTCTCTCTTGATGGAGGTCAGGAACCTAACAGAGGAAGGAAAGAGACTTCATTCACAATTACTGAACTTTTTGCCATTTTGGTTTTGGATGCACACATGGAATCTTTCTTTAGATCCATCAGGTGCTGAGAATCTAAGTCACACAGGGCCAAGAGGCTGATTCAGACACATCCCTTTCCAAAGAAATTAAGCAAAGAGCCACAGGTGATGCTCATTCATTTCCATTTGAAAACTGTTTTGTTCAGGCTTCACAAAGGGGTGGCCTAAGGCAAAGACCTTCCTGACATTCAGGACAACAGAACAATAGGTAAGCAAAAGGTCCAAAGCAGGGTTTCTCCACTGAGACTTTCCTGGTCACACTGTCCCTGCTCTTCTGTAAAGTTAGATTGAGGGAACATTGTATGGTTAGAATTAATAGCACATTCGATTTGGGTTAGGAATCATTCTGCAGGATGAATAATGGTATCAGGAACCTGCAATATTTACAAGAATATATAGATGAAATATGAGTATGAAAACAAAAATCTACGTAAGATTTGAGGCCCAGAAGGACATTGGGCCCTTTAGTGGGTTACTTAGCTTTGAATTATGTTCTTCACAGATGTCTCAGATAAATCGATACACAATGGCATAATACCTTGTACCTTGGATGACTGAATGTCGAAGAGAACATCCAGTCACAAAGGGAAAGTCAGTAGAATTAGGAAGATAGTTGCTAGGTTTAGAAACAACAGTGAGTATAGAATTTGGACCAAAAGTTCTTTAGCAATAGCTTTTCAATAAGAGAGTGAATGTAAATGTCAGGACATGTGAAGAGTCAGTTACAATGATGAACTGGGGAAAACATGTAGGTTAGGAGATATCAATAGAGACATTAAAAATCAGGCAAAGTATAAAGTGAGGGATAGAATTAGACATTTTCAACAGGCTTGAGGTTGAATACACAATCTTAGGAAGAAACAAATATATAGCGACCAATAGGAATTACATTTGAGACAATTTGGCAACCTGGACATGGATGTTTTTAGTAATCCATGCTCACTTTTCATTAAGGCTTTGGTACAAACATAAGAATGACCTTTGCTTTCTGTGTCCAGAGTATTACTGTGGTATAATGTATATGTAGATCAGGTGACATAAGTATTTCTTCCACCATTACTGGGAGCAATATTTTGAAGACATATAAATTCATATTGGGGGAACAAAGCGGTGTACTCTGTGTCAATGAATATAGAAATAATTCATGAATAGACCATACTGTGAATAAATAATAAAAATGATTCCAACATTAAATAATGAATTGATTTGATATCTGAAAATATACAGAAAATCTTTAATTGGTATACATACATTCATTACAACCAGTTATACATCTAACAGTAATATGAGGGTTATGGTTTATCATGAAGAGTGTGTGAGTTTTGCTTCAAAAATGATTATGGAAATCGAAAATAATGTGTTTTGAAAGAAGTCTCATGAAAAGACCAGTCAAGAAACCTGGAGGAATATATGAGTTCTGAAGCAGGAGGTGATTGAAATTGAAACAAATGTCTATAAATTTGTGAACTTGTGGAAGAAATATATATGCTATGATGTGCATAAACTGAAGAAATATTAATATACCACTGTTTAATAAAAATGAACTGCAAAATACACATCATGTCCCATAGGAAACTGCATGCATTGATGTTAAACTGGGTATTACTGTAGAAATATTAGGATTTGTATGCACCATTCTCTCAAGTTAGTTTTCAGTACTAGGAAACAAATATGTATTTCAGGTGGATGTATATTTCTGAGAATAATCTTGTGAATAGTTGATCATAAATTCACATACATGAATATGAATGATTTTAAGGAATGTATAATAAGACTCATATATTTGATAATTAGAAAAATTTGGAGAGTGTGTGTATACACACACACACACACACACACACATATACATATATATACACACACACAGACACACACACAGAGAAATTAAAATCTAGCAATATATATTCCAATCGAAATTCATCATAAAATATATACCATCCACAGATGCAAAAATAATTATTTAACTAAAAATGTTTTTATGTATAATGGTGTTCTACTAGGAAGCTCACCCATAGGTTGAATTTTCAGTTCCAACAGCGTTTAGGAAGAGTGATCTCTTCTCATAACTTCTATTGGCCAAGTCACAAACCTCACTAAAACGTACGTGTGATAACAGGTAGGATTCTACATGTGCATATAAAAATACATGTGTTGAATAGGCTACAGAGAAAGGAGACAGGAATTTGTTGAGAGCCACATATGAAGGGGCCAGAGCAAACTTCCAGCTGGCAGCAAATTTCCAGCTGTTGGATGATTATTGGCTAACAGTGGCCCCAGCAACATCTAGCTCATTGGAGATTCTCATTGAACTGTTTCCCCGCCCTTTCAGACTGCAAGCTGATGATTGGCTCACAGCGGCCCCAGCAACATCTAGCTGATTGGCTCCTCTGTGGTGATGCTCATTGGACAGTTTCCCTGCCCTTTCAGACCACGGAGCTGCTTATTGGGGGACTTTTTTGGCTCCACCCACGCAACCCAACCAATGGGCCTCAAGAGCAGGAGAATTGTGAAAGGTGGAGAGGCTTGTGGGAGTGACAGAGACTTTATAAAGAAGCCAGTGGTGGCAGTTGGGCTCTGAGGGTTTTTCCTGAGGAGCTGTTTTGTATGGCGTGTGTTTTTCTAAAAATAAAGTTCATTTCTTTTGACAAGTGGCTCCTAACTCTTCCCAGCCAGACTGCAGCATTTCCTCGCTTGCACAGGGAACGACTGAGGGTAAGTGATAAGGTAAACTGCTCGCCCCTGAGGGCAGGCCAAGAGGATGGGTAGCCATTTTAAGATTCCTCTTTAGTTTTGCTTCACTTTTGTTTTAAGCTGCCTGTCCATGGAGATGATTGAGATGGAAGAAAAACCACTCACATATGAGGAAAAACAATTCACGTCTGAGGAACAGATAGGGAGAAAGTACGGACACACATGTCAGGAGGAAAGAAAGGCTATAATGACTTTTTGTTGTTCCCTTTTTATTTCAGTCTGTCTCTGTTTTGTTTGGAGTCATCTTGTTGGGTTTTATTATAGTAGAAATACGGGATCAGAAATTAGTAAAAAAACAAACTGAAAGAGTGTTAAGTAAATTGTTAGAGGAAGGAGGTGTATCAGTAAAATCAAGAACAGTCAGGGCATATAGTGATAAAATACAAAAATGTACCCCATGGCCTTTTAAGGAGGAGTTGTTAAGTATATCATAATGGAACCATCATGGTGAAGATTTCAAAAGAGTAGAAAAGAACAGCCCAGGGACTCAGCCAGTTGGCACATTGCCATTGTGGACGTTCATATCTGCTTTGCTTAGTCCAAAGCATTCAGTTAAGACACAGATAGAGGAATAAAGCTTAGAGCAGAAAAAGCCATCAGGGACAAAGTTACAAAAGGAGACTGCTACTAACATCTTTCTATCACCAGAGGGCATAAGTGTCCAACAACAGCGCCACCTCTACAGGAAACTGTTACTAACACCTTTCTATCACCAGAGGATGTAAATGTCCAACTAACAAGGCCACCTCCATATGCTGGGAGGCCCCCAACCCCCGCAGTTGATAGTTCGGTTCCTGAGACAGGATCTCAAGTATTTACATGCCCGGTATTTTAGGTAGGAGGGCAGAGAATTCACCTTGCTTTAAATTTTAAAATAGTGAAGCAGCTAAAAGAGGCTGTAACAACCTATGGTCCTCAAGCACCCTTCATTGTAAGCTTGGTCCAATCTATTAACAACTTAAATGTGATGCCAGTAGATTGGGCTAATATGTGTAAAGCTGTGCTAAAGGGAGGACAATACCTGTTATGGAAGGTTGCCAATGAGAAATTTTGCAAGGAGACGGCTAGGCGAAATGCAGCAGCTGGTTATCCTCAGAGAAATCTAGATATGTTGTTAGGAAAGGGACCTAATGAGGATCAGCAGCAACAAATTCCATATGATCATGGCATATACGAATTAATTGCTGTAGAAGTGGTTAGGGCATGGAAGACTTCACAAGGACTTGGAGGATTACAAGGTCAATTATCTAAGGTAATACAAGGAGCTAATGAATCTTATGCTGAATTTGTAGATAGGCTTATTAAAACAGCTACCAGAGTTTTTGGGAATACAGAACAAGCAATTCCATTAATAAAACAACTGGCTTATGACCAAGGGAATTGTTGGTGCAGAGATATCATTAGACCATGGAAACATGAAGATTTAAACACATATATTAAATTATGTAGAGACATTAATGAATAAGAGCAAGTCGTTGCAGCTACAGTAAAACAGGCTTTAGATGCCAGGCCAAGAACATGCTAGAATTGTGAAGAAAAGGACATTTTAAAAGGAATTGCCCCATAGGAGGAGGGTTTAACAAAACTAGGAATCAAAGGAGTAGAATACAGTGTATTTGCCCACGATGCCATAGAGGAAGACATTGGGCTAATGAATGTCATTCTCAAACAAACATAGAAGGTACTTCATTATCAAAAAATGAACAAAGACTAGGTGTTTATCCACAATATTATGGAGAAAGGCATCGGGCTCCACTGCCAAAAAATGGAGAGGTGGGCCCAATGCTCTGGGTCCCAAAACCACAAATATACGGAGCACTGGAGGAACCCAGCAACCCCATCAGGATAGTGCACAGGACACATTTTTTATCAGATCCCTCGTCAGACAAACTAGAGGGAGTACAGGGTTGGACATCAGCGCCTCCGCCAGATCAGTACTAATTCCAGAGATGAGAGTTCAAATAATTCCCACAGGGCTGAAAGTACCTCTTCCCAAAGGAACAGTAGGCTTATTATTAGGATGCAGCTCTTCTACTCTATAAGGACTTAGGAAAATTCCTTGGGTAATTGTTTCCGATTATGAACGTGAAATAAAAATTATAGCCAGTTCTCCAAAGGATTTATCAGTAATTTCACCAGGAGATAGAATAGCACAGTTATTAATAATACTCAGCCTACATAATAAATTTTCTAGTCATTCTGTAGAAAGAGGTTCCATGGGATTAGACTACACAGGTGTAGATTGGGCTATGCTTTCTTTAAATTTAGATTCTCGACCCATTCTAAAACTAAATATTCAAGGACATGAATTTAATGGGCTACTGGATACAGGTGCAAACTCTAGCATCATCTCTCCTCAAGAATGGCCAAAACATTGGCCATTACAACAAGCCACTCAAATGCTTTGAGGCCTAGGAGTGGCGACTAATCCCCTTAAAGGTGCAATTGTATTAGATTGGAAGGATCCTGAAGGATGTGAAGGAACTATACAGCCATATGTATTGGATCATCTTCCCGTTAATTAATGGGGATGAGATGTCCTTGATCAATTAGGTTTGACATTAACAAATAAGGTCAACCAAAATGCACCCACTACTATGGCTAGACAGGTTTTAGGAAAAGAAAAATATTAGAAAAACAAGAAGAAGGTATAGGAGCACCAACACAAATAGATCAAGGAACAGACAAAAATGTGTTGGATTTTCAGAAAGGGCCACTGAGACAATAAAAATTACTTGGAAATCAGAAAGACCAGTATGGGTTCCTCAATGGCCCCTGAATAAAGAAAAGATACAAGCAGCCCATGACCTGATCAAACAACAATTAGTGGAAGGACATATACAACCTTCTGTATCTCCCCATAATACTCCCATTTTTGTCACCAAAAAGAAATCTGGTAAATGGAGATTATTGCAAGATTTAAGAACCATTAATAATGAGATTGTTATTACAGTACCTGCTCAATCAGGGATTCCTCAATTGTCTGCTTTGCCAAGAACTTGGTATGTTTTAGTTATACATATTAAAGATTGTTTTTTTTTTTTTCATTTCCAATTCATCCTGAGGATAGTCCACGTTTTGCATTTACTATCCCTGCACTGAATCATGAAGCTCCTTATCAGAGGTAAGAGTGGAAACTACTCCCTCAAGGGATGGCTAACAGCCCAACTACATGTCAAATTTATGTTAACAAAGTAATCCTGCCATTTAGAAATCAAAATCCTTAACTACAAATATTTCACTATATGGATGATGTATCATTTGCACACAAAGCTAAAAACACATTGCTAGAATGTTATGTCACACTTACAAACTGATTAAAACAAATTATAACCTAGAGATAGCAATAGATAAAGTATAATTAAAATTTCCAATAAATTATTTAGGAGTTCTATTATCCTCAACCATGGTCAGTCCACCAAAAATTCAAATAGGAGTAGATCAACTCCAATCAACTAATGACTTTCAAAGTTATTAGGAGACATAAATTGGATAAGGCCTTAACTAATTTTACCAACAGGAGAGTTGGGACCATTTTTTGATATCCTAAAAGGTCTATTAGATCCAAATTCACCCAGAATGTTAACACCTGAAGCAAGAAAGGCATTAAAAATCATTGAAACATAAATGGGAATATGCATTTGGATAGAGTTGATATAATTTTGCCTTTATTATTTATTGTACTACCAACAAAAAAAAGTATTTCTATAGGAGTATTTTGGCAAGAAGGTCCATTATTATGGATTCATTTATCTTATTCTTCTCACACTATTATTACTAGGTATCCTGAGACTGAGGGACAATTAATACTCATAGGAATAAAAGCAGCAAAGTGAGTGTGTGGAATTTCACCCAATAAAATTATTATTCCATATTCTTTGAATCAAATTGATAAATTAGCTAATAAGTTAAATACTTGTGCAGTAATCATGTGTAAATCAAATGTTTCATTTGATAACCACTTACCATCTAATCTTTTATTGTCTTTTTGGTCATCGCATCCTGTAATTTTTCCAAAAATGACAAGAAAACAAGTATCATGAATGCTCCAACTATATTCACTGATGAGACAAATCATGGCACAGCAGCAATAGTTACACCTGATCAAACTTTTACATTTTTACTACCCAAACAATCAGCTCAAAAGGTAGAGCTTAATGCAGTATTACAAGCTTTTGTGATGTTTAAAGATTCTGTATTTAATTTATTTTCCCTTAGTCAGTATATAGTTAATGCTATAGTATCCCTTGAAGATGCTGGTAGTATTTCCCCTTCCGCTACTGTTTTCTCTTTGCTTTCCAGTATACAATGTCTAATCTGGGACAAAAAAGATTCATTCTTTATAGGACATATCAGGGCACATACAGGATTGCCTGGAGCCCTTAGTTTTGGCAATGATTTAGCAGATTAAACTACACATGACTTACATACATATTTTCTCTACACTAGAAGAAGCTACAAATTTTCATAAAAAGTTTCATGTCAATGCTAATACTTTACAAAAGTGTTTTAAAATAACTAAGGAAAAAGATAGAAAAATAATAAAACAATGTCAAAATTGTGTGACCTTTTTACCACAAGTTAATCTTGGAGTCAATCCTAGAGGATTGATACCTAATCATATTTGGCAGATGAATGTCACACACTTGCCAGAATTTGGAAAATTAAAATATTTGCATGTTACAGTTGATACTTCTTCTAGATTTTTGATGGGCTCCCTTCATGCGGGGGAAAAAACTAAAGATGTTATAGCTCATTACTTAAAAATTTTGCCACTTTGGACATTCCAAAACAGTTAAAAACAGATAATGCCCCCCTTATTATACTCCTACCTCTTTTAAACAATTTTTCTCATCATTTGGCATTACTCATAAAACAGGAATCCCATACAATCCACAGGGACAATGCATAGTGAAAGAGCACATGAAACTATTAAAATGTACTTATTAAAGCAAAAAGATGCAATTGGGAAGGTGTATGAATTCCCCAAAGATAAACTTAAAATAACCCTTTTTACTCTAAACTTTTTAAATTTGGATTCATCAGGACTTAGTGCTGCGGAAAAGCATATGTGTCCAAAAAATGTGCATAAGTTCAAGGTACTTTGGAAGGATATTCTAACAGGACAACAGAAATGTTCTGACCCAATTATTGTCTGGACTCGGGGGTCTTTTTCTGTGTTTCTACAGGGAGAACAGCAGCCGATATAAATAACAGAGAGATTAACTAAGGTACTGACCCAGAGATTGCCTGGAGTCGGGAGTCTCTTTATGTGTTTCCACAGGGAGAACAGCAGCCAAATTGGATTCCAGAGAGATTAACTAAAGTACTGACCCAGTGATTGTCTGGAGTCAGGGGTCTGTTTGTGTGTTTCCACAGGAAGAACAACAGCCGATTTGGATTTCAGAGAGATTAACTAAAGCGATTTCTATAGACCAAAATAAGATGATTTGGCTCAAATCCATAACAGCTGATATCCAAAACTCCAGTTTCACTATCCTTACATCTCTGACAGAACAGGGATGCTTTTTCCAATATCTATTTTATTATTGCCCTTTCCCGTATCATGAAGTTTTATTTGTTTTTTTGAGCTCATTGAGACCTAGGTTAATGTTTTGCTGATCAGTTCTATATTTTGACTATAGAGTTTTAAAACATTGCACTGGTGATTTCACCTGTGAAAAGTTATAAGGCCTTTACTATTATGTTATGTGTTGTATGTATTATATTATGTGTGCACACTTGTGTTTTGTGTTATATGTTTGAATGTACGTATGTCCATATATCATATATGATGAGTGCTCATAAAAAAATGTATGCAAATATTTTTTTATTCACGTGATCTAAATGGTTTAATTTAAATTGGGTAAACAACTGTTGAGCATTGTTTTAATATGTGAACAAAAAAGGAAGTTAACAGACCTGTTTGTTTACTTCATCTTTTCATTTCATTATATTTAATAATTCTCTTCAAAATAATGTAAATTTTTAAGAAAATTATTTTCTTTTAGTGCCTTCTGGAATGTTAAATAATTTTCCTTTACCCATTATTGCCAGAATTTCTATCTTCATACCAGTGCCGTTGAAGTCAAAGATAAAACCAATCTACAGCTTCTGCAATAGCCATCCCTGAAATTCTTGCAGAACTTGTCAGGACTATGTATCACTTTTATGCATTGTGAACTCTCTCTTGGTGAAGCCACTTGTGGTAGTGTTGGGGTATATATGCTGATGCTATCAGCAGTGGTACAATTTTTCCAAAAGTAGCCATTAATTGGCTTGGTGTGTCTTCCTTATTCTCACTTGATAGAGGTCAGAAACCTTACAGAGGAAGGGGAAAGACTTCATCCACAAGGACTGCTCTTTTAGCCATTTTGGTTTTGGATGCACACATGATATCTTTCTTTAGATCCATCCATCTAAGAATCTAAGCAACAGCCTCACACAGGGCCAAGAGGCTGATTCAGACACATCCCTTTCCAAAGCAATTAAGCAAAGAGCCACAGGTGATGCCCATTCATTTGCATATGAAAACTGTTTTCTTCAGGTTTCACAAAGGGGTGGCATGTGGGAAAGACCTTCCTGACATTCAGGGCAACAGAACAATTGTTAAGCAAATGGCCCAAACAGGGTTTCTCCACTGAGACATTAGTAGTCACACTGATATCTGAGTTTTCTGAGATGCTCGCCATTCCCTTCAGCTATCCACTACATGGCCATGTCACAGAGCTTGGAGGTGGCACATATCTTGGATAAAAAACCATGAGCCTCTTCTGGAGAGTGGCCAGATTTCAGGAAGAAAACAGGAACTTAGGAAGATAGCAGGTGTTGCCCATCAATAAGGCAAGCTGCATTCCATTTATAAATTGGGCAGGATGAATGCTGGGAAGCTTTCTACTAGTCAGGACACATCCATTGATGCATTCTCTTTTCTAATATCTACAACCACGGACACAGTGGGGTACACAGACACAGAAACACTCGCATTGTCAAACGACTTACTAGAAACAGTTCACTCCAAACAAAACAAACCGCATTTCCTACCTATTCTCAGAACATGAGACAAAACCACAAACCCTCACCCACACCAACAAAGGCCCCTTCTTCCCCCAAGTAGGTCTGTGAATATCTGGAGTGTTCTCTGACTGTGGGGCATTCTAGGTTGCCCCAAAATGGCCTGCCCTGTCTTAGATCTGGTGTCCTTAACCAACTCTCTGAAGTTGTCAGGAGCCAGCGGTGAGTCACTACCTTCTTTCTCAGGAAAGGCCCCTCTTCAGAGCTTTCCTTCCATTTGGCCATGCAAACAGGATGGTCCAAAGTAGGTAACAAGAAAGACTGACTCTGTTATCTAGAATTCCAAAAATTGAGACCACTGGGACTGGGACATGGACTGGCACTGTTTGACTGGCTTTTTGTATCCCAAGATCAGAGAGTTTCTTCCCCAAGGAAGTGAGGTGAGGTTACTTCCATGAGGAACTGAATGAGTTCACTGCCTTGGCAACCACTTTGTACTAAGAGTTGCTTCCAAGGGTCCCATGAGATGGATGCTGTCCCTGCTTCCTGTGACACTTTCACAAGTTAGAATGGTATATCAACCATAGGCACCCGGGAACAGCTCTCCACAAAGGTCTCATTTGGTCCATCTTCTCTACATTAACAATAGAAAGGCTGATTCAGATACAACCCTTCATCCTGACCAGGTTGTTTGCCATGGAAGATGAATTTTGCTGTCTCAGGTTTTTCAGAGGTGCCTATATCTTCTTCAGTGATAATTTCTGCATGGAGCTTTGAGGTTCTCTGCAGGTGGAAGATCCCCAGCATTCCTGTATTGTAAGACGAACTCTGTCCCTGCTCTTCTGTAAAGTTAGATTGAGGTAACAGTGTATGGTTAGGGTTAATAACAGGTTTGATTTGGGTTAGGAATCGTTCTGCTGAATGAATAATGGTATTGGGAACCTGTGATGTGTATAAGAATACATAGGTGAAATATATGTATGAAAACAGAAATCTAAGTAACATTTGAAGCCCAGAAGGGCATTGGGCCCTTGATTGGGATACTTAGGTTTGAATAAATCGATATACAATGGCATAGGACCTTGTACCTTGGAAAATTGAATGTAGAAGAGAACATCCAGTCCAAAAGGATAGTCGGTAGTGAAAGGTTATTAAAATAGTTAATTGTCACTTCCTGTTTTTCTGTATGCTTAACAAAACACTGTTGAAATCTTGAGAACTGTTTGCTAATCTTGTTCCCAGAATGTACTGTCCCCAACTGCCAAACTGTAGAATATGCTCCCTCACTAGGTTGCATGTAAACCGCCCACTCGCCCTTACCCATCAGTATACTTCCTCCCTGCCCTCTCAAGGAAAGTAAATAATCCCTGCTTAAACTGTTGTCAGGGCTCTCTGCTCTATTCAAGTGAGCTCTGAGCCCCAGCATGCTGGACCCCAAATAAATCCTTTGCTGTTGCATGAGACAGTCTCTTGGTGGTCTCTTCCTCTGACACTCGCCGGATCTTTACATATTGACGTTCCACCGAGTTCCGTCACTGGTGGACGAGAGACCCCAAAGGGCTCCTCTCGGAGCAAGTAAGGCACCTCTTTCTGGTTTCAGGATTCATGTTAGGGCTTGGCAATATCGCTTGTGATGAAGAGCCTGAGTTCTCTCCGACTTTGGCTGAGAGACCTCTCACAGAGACACAGGGCACCTCCCTGGGGGACGCCGCAGAGGACTCAGGAAATCAAGGAACAATTGTCTCCTCGATTCAGTGATATTTTGTTTCGGATTCGGTATTGCCATCCCATCGGGTTTTGCTGTCTACTGATTCCTGGTCTCAGTGATGTACGTCCATTGCCTGTCTTTATGGTCTTGTTATATCTGTGTCGTGTGTCGTTGCATTTAGTTTGTGTATCTTTCATCATGGGACAGAGCACTTCAATGCCTCTGCCCTGACCCTTAATCACTGGACCAAAGTTTGCTTAAGAGCTCAGAATCTTTCTTTTTCAGTAAAACTCCGGACCGGCCAGAATCTCTGAGCCTCAGAATGTCCCACCTTTGGAGTCGGATGGCCACTAGAAAGATCTTTCTACTTCCCACTAATTTAAAAAATCAGAGATATTGTCTTTCAGCTGGGCCCACATAGCCATCCAGATCAACAGCCATATACCTTAAATTGGTAGGACCTCTGCAAATCTCCTCCTCCATGGGTGAAGCCTTTCCTTGCCCCTTCCCCTACTCCTATTGCTTCCCCCACGTTCTCTCAAACCCTCTGCTCATCCTCCTACTCCACCCTCTGTTATCCCTGAGTCACAAGATTTGACTCTACTGGACTCTACTCCCCCTCCTTATCCCCTCTCCTCTTCCCCCAACCACCAACACACTCTAAGTGATTCCCTTGCAGCTGACTCAGCCTCTTCGCCATTGGAGGAAGCTAAGCTGGCCCAGGGCCCTCCAGATAACTCCCCCGTGGCATACACAGACCTCCTCCCCTGGAGGAAGATGGCCCGGATAAAGGAACTCGCTGGCTGTGAATCATTGAAAACCCTGTAACTCCTGTGATGCTCCCCCTATGTCCCTACGGGCCAATGATTGACGACAACAATGGGGGAAAATTGCAAGCCTACCAGTATTGTCCTTTCTCCTCTTCAGACCTATATAACTGAAAAAATAACAATCCCCCTTTTTCCGAGGACCCTACCCGGCTCAGAGGTCTGGTTGAATCATTGATGTTTTCATACCCGCCTGCTTGGAATGACTGTCAACAACTTTTAGCGACTCTCTTCATGACAGAGGAACAAAAGAGAATCCTCCTGGAAGCTAGAAAAAATATCCTCGGACCAGATGGGAGACCGACACATCTTCCCAACATAATCAAAGCCAGCTTTCCTTGAAGCGACCAAACTGGATCCTCAACACATTTGAAGGTAAGAAAGCATCTGTCCACTTTTTGCTGGGTTCCAAATAATTTGGCCAAGGTAAGAGAGATTATTCGAGGGCCTAATGAATCTCCCTCTATGTTTCTAGAGAGAATTATGGAGGCATATAGAAGATATACACCTTTCAATCCTCAGGCAGAGGATCAAAAAGCATCTGTCACAATGGCCTTTATTGGGAAAGCTGCCCTAAATATTAAAAGAAAGTTATAATACTTAGATGGATTACAAGATATGATTTTGGGAGATTTAGTCAGAGAAGCCGAGAAAGTATACTATAAGAGAGAAACTGAGGAAGAGAAGGGAGCAAAGGGAGGATAAAAGAAACAAAAGACAGACTACGGCGTTGAATAAGGTCCTGGTCAGAACACCAAAAGGGCCAGAAATTAAGAAATAGGGAGACAGGAAGAGATACCTGGTCCCACGCCCGAGGCCATCCCTGGCCTCAAATCAATGTGCCTATTCTAAAGAAAAAGGACACTGGGCCCACGAGTGCCCTAGAAAGAGACAGCCATGCCAGCCAGCCATTCTGACTCTGGAGGATGACTACAAAAGTTGGGGCTCAGATCCCCTCCCTGAGTTCGGGGTAACTTTTGAAGTGAAGGGGACCCCAGTAAACTTTGAAGTGGATACAGGGGCAATATACTCAGCCCATTAGGCTCCATTGGGCCCTCTATCAAATAAAAGGTCTACTGGCTGCACCATGTCAGTCACAAGGCATTTGGAAGCCAATGGAAGATCCACATGGCCCACCACAGATGTTTTATCACACACTTTCATAACACTGCTCTAGTCCCACTACTCACCAGGCTCCAACTTACTGGCATCTCTGTTCTACACCATTTTCTTGAAACCCAGTCAATCAAGGCACTGTCTGGCATACTCATGATCATCAAGAGGACATCCCAAGGTTCTCCAGTTTTAGCTGGTCATGGGAATTTCAAAAATTTTATGATAATTTTCCAGCAATATTTCACGGATGAAGTTGGAGGCACTGTGGGTTTCAATTCATTCAGGAACAATTAAATGCTGAGGAAGCTAATTTCAGTAAACTCTGGAGCACTCTCACAGGCAAGGCTTCCCAAAAAATGCCCAAAAAGTAACATGAAACCAGGCCCATTGAGGTCTACAAAGCGAGGTCCATGTGTGTTTTCAATCTCAATTATGGCTGCCAAGTTTTTCAGAATTAAATCATGTGATATCTTGGCTGAGATTCCCAGTGTTCTTTGGAAAGCCAACCTGGGCCTAGACCTCGGGTTCCAAGGTTACCTCTCATGCCTGGCCTCCTAAAATCCCACCACAATTCATGGCAATACTTCTCTGAGTTCAGTTCCAGATCTCAGTCTGTAAGGGGAATCACACCAGAGTTCAAGCCCAGATGGACCCAGTCAACTCTTCCGTGACACAAATGAATACAATTAAAACCAAAATACTCCCACACGTCCCTCATCTTCTTCCATATAAACACTCATCATAAACTCTGCCTGAGGGTTTCCATGAGGGGCACAGCCCAAGACAGTGTCCAAAATAAGCATTCTTGCACCTCATTTGCATACCTTCAGGGTGGCCTGGACACCATTACTGTGAACCAGGAGTAAACAAATAGGCTTGCCGTTAATAAAATTCCAATTCTCCAATTTGAGGCCTACTGACTTAGGGGTTAGATTCTTTATGTGAATTGGAGTCATGAGAAAACCCAAGCACCTATGGGCTAGCCTCTGCAGGTTGTGAAGAACTCATTTGACACAAAGGATCTCTATTCTCACTTGATGGAGTTCAGGAACCTTACAGAGAAAGGCGAGAGGCTTCATTCCAAAGACTGCTCTTTTGGCCATTTTGGTTTTGGATTCACACATGGGATCTTTCTTTAGATACATCAGGTGCTGAGAATCTAAGCCACAGCCGCACACATGGCCAAGGGGCTGATTCAGACACATCCCTTTCCAAAGCAATTAAGAAAAGAGCCAAAGGTGATTCCCTTCATTTCCATTTGAAAACTGTTTTCTCCAGGCTTCACAAAGGTGTGGCCTGAGTCAAAGACTTTCCTGACATTCAGTGCAACAGAACAATAAGTAAGCAAAAGGCAAAAAGCAGGGTTACTCCACTGAGACTTTCCTGGTCACCCTGATATCTGAGTTTTCTGAGATGCTCGCCATTCTCTTCAGCTCTCCAGTACATGGCCATGTCACAGAGCTTGGAGGTGGTACATATCTTGGACACAAAACCATGAGCCTATTCTGGAGAGTGGCCAGAATTCAGGAAGAAAACACCAACTTAGGAAGATAGCAGGTGTTGCCCATCGATAAGACAAGCTGCAGTCCATTCACAAATAGGGCAGGATAAATTTTGGGAAGATTTATACTAGACAGGACACATCCATTAATGCATTCTCTTTTCTAATGTCAACAACAACGGACACAGACATAGAAAGACTTGGCTTGTCAAAAACTTAGTAGAAACAGTCCAATCCAACCAAACAAACCACCTTTCCTACCTATTCTCAGAACATGAGACAAAACCACAAACACACACCAACTCCCACAAAGGCACATCCTTTCCCCAAGTAGGTCTGTGACTATCCGGGGTGTCCTCTGAATGGTGGGCCATACTATGATTCCCGAAAATGACCTGTCCTCTCTCAGATCTGGTTTTCTTGGCCAACTCTGTGAAGTTGTCAGGAAAAAGTGGTGAGGCACTACCTGCTTTCTCAAGAAAAGTCCCTCTCCAGAGCTCTCCTGGCATTTGCCTTCCTCACATCAGTAGGTACCAAGAAAGACTGACTCTGTCCTTGGAAAATCAAAACAATGAGCCCACTGGGACTGGGACTGGGACTGCTTTTGGCTGCCTGGCTTCTTTGATACCAAGATCAGAGAGTTCCATCACCAAGGAAATGAGGTATGTCACTTTCTTGGAACTGAATGAGGTCACTGCCTTGGAAACCACTTTTTCCTAACCGTTGCTTCCAAGGCTACCATGAGATGGAGTTTGCCCCTACTTTCTGTGACACTTTCACAAGTTAGAATGGTATATCAACTATAGGCACCCGGGAACAGCTCTCCACACAGGCCTGGTCAGGTCAGTCTTCTCTACAATAAGAAGAGAGAGGCTGATTCAGACACATCCCGTCATCCTGACCAGGTTGCTCGCCATGGAAGATGAATTTTGCTCTCTCAGGACCTTCATACCTGCCTACAACTTCTCCAGGTATCATTTCTGAATGGACCTTTGAGGTTCTCAGCAGGTGGAAGGTCCCCTGCTTTCCTGTATTGTAAGAACCACTCTGTCCCTGCTCTTCTGTAAAATGAGATTGAAGGAACAGTGTATGTTTAGGGTTAATAACTGGTTTGATTTTTGTTAGGAATCATTCTGTGTGATGAATAATGGTATTGGGAACCTACGATATTTACAAGAATATAGAGGTGAAATAGAAGTATGAAAACACAAATCTAGGTATGATTTGAAGCCCAGAAGGTCATTGGGCCCTTGATTGGGATAGTTAGTTTTGAATTATGTTCTGCACAGTTGTCTAAGTTAAATCGATATACAATGGCATAGGACCTTGTACCTTGGATGACTGAATGTAGAAGAGAATATCTAGTCAAAAAGGGATAGTAGGTAGGATTAGGAAGATATTTGGTAGGTTTAGGAAGAAGAGTGAGTATAGGATTTGGACCAAAAGTTCTTTAGTAATAGGGTTTTAGTTAGACAGTGAATGTAAATGTCAGCACATATGACGAGTCAGTCACTATGATGAGCTGTGGAAAATATGTAGAAAAGCAGATATCAATAGTGACATTACGAATTCAGGCAAAGTATATAGTGAGTGATAGGATTAGACATTTTCAACAGGGTTGAGTTTGAATACATAATCCTTGCAAGAAACAAATATGTAGTCACCAATAGGATTGACATTTGAGAGCATTAGGCAACCTGGACATGGATGTTTTTAGTAATTCATGTTCACATTACATTTAGGCTTTGGTACAATAATAGTGTGACCTTTACATTTTTGTCCAGATTATTACTATGATAAAATGTATATGTAGATCAGGTGACATGAGTATTTCTACCACCATTTCTGGGAGCAATATATTGAAGACATAAAATTCGTATTGGGGGTACAAAGAGGTGTACCCTGTGTCTATGAATATGGAGATAAAGCATGAATAGACCATACTTATATTGATATACAATCATTCATTACAACCAGTTATACATCTAATGATAATATTAGTTTTTTGGTTTATCATGAAGAGTTTGTGAGTTTTGATACAAAAGTTATTATTGAAATTGAAAATAATGTGTTTGGAAAGAATTCTCATGAAAAGACCTGTCAAGAAACCCTGACAATACATGCGTTCTGAAGCAGGAAGTGACTAAATTTGAAACAAATGCCTATCAATTTGTGAATTGTGGATGAAATTCATATCCTATGATGTGCAAAAACTGAAGAAATAATATTGTACCAGTGTTGAATAAAAATGAACGTCCAATTACATATCATGTCCCATAGGAATCTACTTGCATTGATGTTAGACGGGGTCAGTTACTGTAGAATTATTAGGATTTGTATGCACCAGTCACTGAAGTTAGTTTTCCGTACTAGGAAACAAATATGTATTTCAGGTGGATGAATATTTCTGGGAATAATCTTGTATAAATTTCATTATAAATCCACATACATGAACATGAATGAATTTAGAGAGTGTATATAGGACACATATATTTTATATTTTGAAAAATCTGTGTGTCTATATATATATATATAGACACACACGCACAAAGAGAGACATTAAAAAGTAGCAATATATATTCCAATCCAAATTCATCATTAAATATATATCATTCACAGATGCAAAAATATTTATTTTACTGAACACAAGTTTATGTATAATGTTGTTCAAATAGGAAGCTACCCGATATGTTGAATTTTAGTTCCAACAGCGTTTAAGAGGAGTGATCTCTTCTCACAATTTTTAACTTCCAAGTCAGCCACCTCACAAAAATGTACGTGTGATACCTGTTAGGATTCTATATGTGCATATAAATATACATGTGTGAATTGGCTACAGAGAAAGGGAAAAAATAAATCACATATTTCTTAACTTTAAAAACACATGGAAAATTATTTCAATTAAAAATTGAACAGATTTATAACTCCTACCTTATATAATGCAAAAGGCAATTCCAACTATACAACATGCCTCCTCTGAACTGCTTGTATTTCTATTCTGTTTGGGTTTTTTTCTCCATTATATTAGGAAGAGTATTCTGAGTCTAGTAGGTGTGTGTTAGTGTCAGGGATTCAGTATTTCAAAAGGAAAATTGGAAAAGTAATCCAATGTGTATGCAAATATGTGCTGCAAAAATATCCTAGCACTCTAATCCAGAACAATGCCTTCACATTACCTTCTCCCCAAGTAAGCCACAATTAGAGGAGAAGAGTTAGAAAATCAGTGAATGCATATCTGGAATGGAAAATGCTCTGGAGTTCACAACCTTGGAGGTGGTAGAGGAGTTTCCAAAAGTAAGGGACAGGGTAAACACTCCACAAACATGGACCTATGCTGGCCTTCAAACTTTTTGAGAAACTGCCTCTGAGGTTGGGTTCTTGAAATATATGTTGTTGTCAGGATATTTGGCTTCTTTTGTAGTGAGACCATCAAAGCTTGGTCTGCATCCCTGTGCCCTGGAGGACATGGTTTCTTATTTTCCAATGAACATGAGGCAGCTGTGCTGAATTCTCTCTTTATAGGTAAACTGTGTCCACTGGGGACTAATTGTCTCCCCATGTGAACTGTGAAGCCATTTGGTCCTCCTCCACTTTTTGTGGTGTTTTTTGCAGCTGCACTGGGAGTTTGGTATTTGCCTTACAAAATACAAGGAGCTCAACTGGGACACAGTACTTGAGGGAGTTCTGTCACGTGTGGTGGGTCATGGTCTGCAGGAGAATGCACCAACCATGCTTCTATCCATCATAGCTTGCCCCATTGCCCCCTTGTCCATATCAACCTGATTCTGAACATTGGCCTGAATCCTCATCATATAACAAGATGTCTTCACATATAAGGGTCTGCTTCCTGCATCATGTAAGTCAAGAGCCATTTGGAATCCAATGGTAGATCCTCATGGCCCTACCACTGATGTTTTATCACACAACTGCCCACCACTGCTGTAGACCCACTAGTCAGCAGGCTCCAACTTACTGCCATCTCTGTTCTACACCGTTTTCTTATAACTCAGTCAATAAAGGCACTGTTTGCTATACTCATGATCAGCAACAGGACATCCAAAGGTTCTCCAGTGCCACCTGGTCACGGGAATTTCAAAAATTTCATGGTATTTATCTAGCCATTTTTCAAGCATGAAGTTGGAGGAACTGTGGGTTTCAATTCATTCAGTAACCATTAAAAGTTGAGGAAGCTCATTTCAATGAAAGCTCTGGAGAAATCTCAGAGCCAAGGCTTCCCAAAGAGTGGCTAAAATGTCACAGGAAGCCAGGCGCATTGAGGTCTACAATGTGAGGACCATGTGTGTTTTGACTCTCAACTATGGCTGCCTTGTCTTTAAGAATAAAATCATGTGATATCCTGGCTGAGATTCCCAGTGCTCTGTGGAAATCCACCCTGGGCCTAGATCTCAGTTTTCAAGGGTGACTCTCATGCGTGGCCTCCTAAAATCCCAACATATTTCATGGCAATACTTCTCTGAGGTGAGTTCCACAACTCAGTCTCTAAAGGGAATCACACCAGAGTTCAAGCCCTGGTGGACCCAGTCATTTCTTCCAACCGCTACACAAATGACCAAAATTAAAACCAAAACACTCCCACATGGCCCTCATCTTCTTCCATATAGTCAATTATCTTTACCTCTGACTGGAGTTTTCCATTTGGGGCGCAGCCTAAGACAATGTCCAAATTAAGCTCGCTTGCCCCTTATTGGCCTGAAGTCAGGGTGGCCTGGACATCCTTCCTGTAAACCAGAAGCGATCAAATAAGCCTGCCATTAATATTGCTCTGTTTCTCCCATTTGAGGACTACTAATTTCAGGAATAGATTTTTTATGTGATTTGGAGTCATGCGAAAACCCAAGCACCTCTGCAGGGCTTTGAAGAACTCATTTGACACAAAGAAAACCTATTCTCACTTGATGGAGGTCAGGAACCTCACAGAGGAAGGGGAGAGACTTCATCCACAATGACTGACTTTTTGCTATTATGGTTTTGGATGCACACATGAGATCATTCTATAGATCCATCAGGTGGTGAGAATCTATGCCACAGCCACACACAGGGCCAAGAGGCTAATTCAGACACATCCCTTTCCAAAGCAATTAAGCGAAGAGCCACAGTTGATGCCAATTCATTTCCATTTGAATATAGGATTTGGAAAGAAAACAGTTTTCTTCAGGCTTCACAAAGAGGTGGCCTGAGGCAAAGACCTTCCTGACATTCAGTGCAAAACAACAATAAGTAAGCAAAAGGCCCCAAGCAGGGTTTCTCCACTGAGACTTTCCTGATCACCATGATATCCAAGTTTTCTGAGATGCTCGCCATTCTCTTCAGCTCTCCAGTACATGGCCATGTCACAGAGCTTGGAGGTGGTACATATCTTGGACACAAAACCATGAGCCTATTCTGGAGAGTGGCCAGAATTCAGGAAGAAAACTTCAACTTAGGAAGATAGCAGGTGTTTCCCATCGATAAGACAAGCTGAAGTTCATTCACATATTGGGCAGGAATAATTAGGGGAAGATTTATACTAGACTGGACACATCCATTAATTCATTCTCTTTTCTAATGTCTATAACAACGGACATACTGGGATACACAGACAAAGAAACACTCACCTTGTCAAACAACATACTAGAAACTGTCCACTCCAAACCAAACAAACCGCCTTTCCAACCTATTCTCAGAACATGAGACAAAACCAAAAATCCACACCCACTCCCACAATGGCACCTCCTTCCCCCAAGTAGGTCTGTGACTATCTGGAGTGTCCTCTGAATGGTGGGCCATACTATGATCCCCTGAAATGGCCTGTCCTCTCTCACATCTGGTTTCCTTGGCCAACTCTGTGAAGTTGTCAGGAAAAAGTGGTGAGCCACTGCCTGCTTTCTCAGGAAAGGTCCCACTTCAGAGCTTTCCTGGCTTTTGGCCATCCTCAAATCAGTAGTTACCAAGAAAGACTCACACTGTCCTTGGTAAATCCTAACAAGTGAGCCCACTGGACTGGGACTGGGACTGCCCCTCGGTGCCTGGCTTCTTGGATACCAAGTTCAGAGAGTTCCATCACCAAGAAAATGAGGTTTGCCACTTTCTTTGGAACTGAATGAGGTCACTGCCTTGGCAACAACATTGTCCTAACAGTTGCTTCCAAGGGTAAAATGAGATGGAGTCTGCCCCTACTTCCTGTGACTATTTCACAAGTTAGAATGGTATATCAACCATTGGCACCCGGGAACAGCTCTCCACACAGGCCTGGTTCGGTCCATTTTCTCTAAAATAAGAATAGAGAGGCTGATTCAGACACATCCCTCATCCAGACCAGGTTGTTTGCCATAGAAGATGAATTTTGCTCTCTCAGGTCCTACATACATACCTACAACTTCTCCAGGTATCATTTCTGCATGGACATTTGAGGTTCTCAGCAGGTGGAAAGTCCACTACTTTCCTGTATTGTAAGAACCACTCTGTCCCTGCTCTTCTGTAAAATGAGATTGAGGGAACAGTGTATGTTTAGGGATAGTAACAGGTTCATTTTGGGTTAGTAATCATTTCCTGCGATATTTACAAGTATACAGAGGTGAAATATAAGTATGAAAACAGAAATCTCGGTATGACTTGAAGCCCAGAAGGGCATTGGGCCCTTGATTGGGATACTTAGATTTGAATTATGTTCTGCAAAGATGTCTCAGATAACACGATATACAATGGCATAGAACCTTTTACCTTGGATGATTGAATGTAGAAGAGAACATCCAATCAAAAAGGGATAGTCAGTAGGATTAGGAAGATATTCCGTAGGTTTAAAAACAAGAGTGAATATAGGATTTGGAACAAAAGGTCTTTAGCAATAGGGTTTCGGTTAGAGAGTGAATGTAAATGTCAGAACATATGAAGAGTCACTCAGTATGATGAACTGGGGAAAATATGTAGCAACGCAGATATCAATAGAGGCATTACAAAATCAGGCAAATTATAAAGTGAGTGACTGGATTAGACACTTTCAACAGGGTTGAGTTTGAATACGTAATCTTAGGAAGAAACAAATATCTAGTCACCAATTGAATTGACATTTGAGAGCAAAAGGCAACCTATACATGGATGTTTTTAGTAATCCATGTTCACTTTCCATTTAGGCTTTGATACAGTCATAAGTGTGACCTTTACATTTTTTTCCAGAATATTTCTGTGATAAAATGTATATGTAGATCAGGTGACGTGAGTATTTCTTCCACCATTTCTCAGAGCAATATATTAAAGATGTAAAATTAGTATTAGGGGTACAAAGAGGTGTACACTTTGTCTATAAATATAGAGATAAAGCATGAATAGACCATACTGTGAATAAATAATAAAACTTGTTCCAACTTTAAGTAATGGATTGAGCTGATATCTGAATATGTACAGGAAATCTTATATTGATATACAATCATTCATTCCAACCAGTAATACATCTAATGGTAATATTAGCGTTATGATGTATCATGAAGAATGTGTGAGTTTTGCTTCAAAAGTGTTTTTGGAAATCGAAAATAATGTGTTTTGAAAGAAGTCTCATGAAAAAAACAGTCAAGAAACCTGGAGAAATACATGTGTTCTGACGCAGGAAGTGATTAAAAGTGAAGCAAATGCCTATAAATTTGTGAATTTGTGAATAAGATATATATCCTACGATGTGCAACATCTGTAGGCTAAAACACTGTACCTCAGATGATTGAATGTAAAAGAGAACATCCAGTCAAAAAGTGGTAGTCAGGAGGATTAGGAAGTTAGTAAGTTTAGGAAGAAGAGTGAGTCTAGGAGTTGGACCAAGACTTTTTTAGTAATAGGATTTTCGTTAGAGAGTGAATGTAAATGTCAGCAAATCTGAAGAATCAGTCACTATGATGAACTGGGCAAAATATGTAGAAAAATAGATATCAATAGTGACATTAGGAAATCAGGCAAAGTATAAAGTGAGTGATAGGTTTAGACATTTTCAACAGGGTTGAGATTGAATATATAATCTTAGGATGAAACAGATATGTACTCACCAATAGAATTGACATTTGAGAGCCTTAGGCATCCTGGACATGGATGTTTTTAGTAATTCATACTCACATTCAAATTAGGAGTTGGTACAGACATAAGTGTGATCTTTGCATTTTTTTCCAAAATATTACTGTGATAAAATATATATGTAGTTCTGGTGACATGAGTATTTCTTCTACCATTAAGGGGAGCTATATTTTGAAAACTCATTAAATAGTATTGGGGATAAAAATAGGTGTACGCTTTTTCTATGAATATAGAGATAATGCATGAATAGTCCATACTGGGAATAAATAATATAACTGGTATCAAATTTGGAAATTGGAATAAATTGATATCTGAAAATATACAGGAAATCTTACATTGATATACAATCATTCATTCCATCCAATTATACATCTAATGGTAATGTAAGTGTTATGGTTTATCATAAAGAGAGTGTGAGTTTTGCTTCAAAAAGATTATGGAAATCAAAAATAATGCGTTAGGAAGAGCTATCATGAAAAAACCAGTCAAAAAAAGGAGGAATCTTAAGCAGGAAGTGATAGAAAGTGTACCAAATGCATTTAAATTTGTGAAATGTGGATGAAATCTATTTTCTAAGATGTCCATAAACTGAAGAAATAGTAATGTACCAGTGTTGAATAAAAATGAACATCAAAATGCACAACATTTCCCATAGGAATCTACTTGTATTGATGTTAACCTGGGTCAGTTACTGTAGAAATATAAGGATTTGTATGCACCCTTCACTGAAGTGAGTTTTCAGTACTAGAAAACAAATATGTATTTGAGGTGGATGAATATATCTGAAAATAATCTTGTGAAAAGTTGATTATAAAACCACATACATGAACATGAATGAATTTAGGGAGTGTATAATAAGAGACATATATTTCATATTTTGAAAAATCTAGAGAGTGTAGATTTTTCACAAAACACATACAGAGATATAAAAAAGTAGCAATATATATGACAATCGAAATTCATCATGAAATACATATCATACACAGATCCAAAAATATTTATTTTACTGAATATGGATTTATGTATAATTTTGTTCAACTAGGAAGCTCACCCATAGGTTGAATTTTCAGTTCCAACAGCGTTTAGGAGGAGTGATCTCTTCTCACAATTTGTATCTGCCACGTCAGCCACCTCACAAGAATGTACGTGTGGTACCAGGTAGGATTCTATATGTGCATATAAAAATACATGTGCTGAATAGGCAACAGATAAGGGGAGACAGGAATTCACATAATTGATACCTTTCAAAACACATGAAGAACTATTTCAATTAATAATTGACCAGATTTATAACACCTACACTTTATCATGCAAAAGGCAAGTCCAACTATACACCATGCCTCCTCTGAACTGCTTGTATTTCTATTCTGTTTGGGTTATTTTTCTCCATCATATTAGGATTAGTAGTCAGAGTCTAGTAGGGTGTGGGTTAGTGTCAGGGTTTCAGTAATTCGAATGGAAAATAGGAAAATGAATCCATTGTGTATGAAATATGTGCTACAAAAAATCTTCCCACTCTCATTCAGAACAATGCCTTGACATTACCTTCACCCCAAGTAAGACACAATTAGAGGAGAAGAATTAGTAAATCTGTGAATACATGTCTGGAATGGAAAATGCTCAGGAGACCACAACCTTGGGGGTTGTAAAGGAGTTTTCAAAAATAAGCGACAGGATGAACACTCCACAATCATGCAACTCTGCTGGCCTAAATACTTCTTGAGAAACTGCCTCTGAGTTTGGGCACTTGAACTACATGTTGTTCTCAGGAGATTTACTGTCCTTTGTAGTGATACCATCAAAGATGGGTCTGCATTTATGTGACCTGGAGGACTTGGTTTCTTATTCTCCAAAGAACATGAGCCAGCAGTGCTGTATTCTCTCTTTGTAGGTAATCTGTGGCCACTGGGGGCTAAGTGTCTCTTCGTATTGACTGTGAAGCCAATTGGTCATCCTACAATTGTCGTGGTGTTTCTTGGTTCTGCACTGGGGTTTTTGTATTTGCTTCATGAAATACAAGGAGTTCAACTGGGACACAGAGCAGGAGGGAGTTCTGTCATGTGTGGAGGGTTAGGGTCTTCAGGAGAATTCACCAACCAAGCTTCTACCCCACATAGCTTGCCCCCTTGTCCATAACAAACTGATTCTGAACATTGCCCTGAAACCTCTCCATATAAAAAGATGCCTTTACATATAAGGGTCTGCTGGCTGCACCATGTCAGCCAAAAGCCACTCGGAAGTCAATGGCAGATCCACATGGCCCCACCTCAGATGTTTTATCATACACCTGCACACCACAACTCTGGGCCCACTTCTCCTCAGCAGGCTCCAACTTACTGGCATCTCTGTTCTACACAATTTTCATGAAACAGAGTCAGTCAAGGCACTGTCTGGTACATTCATGATCAGCAAGAAGACATCCAAAGTTTCTCCAGTGACACTTGGTCATGGGAATTTCAAAAATGTCATGGTATTTATTAAGCCATGTTTCAAGGATGAAGTTTGTGGCACTGTGGGTTTCAATTCATTCAGGAACCATTAAATGTTGAGGAAGCTCATTTCAATGAAAGCTCTACAGAACTCTCACAGGTAAGGCTTCCCAAAGAGTGGCCAAAGACACAAATATTTCATATGTTTAAAAATCTGGACAGTATATATATATATATATATATATATATATATATATATATATATATATACATACACACACACACACACACACATACACAGAGACATTAAAAACTAGCAATATGTATACCAATCAAAATTCATCGTGAAATATATATCATCCACGTATCCAAAAATATTCATTTTACTGAACATGGATTTATGTATAAAGTTGTTCAACTAGGAAGCCCACCCATAAGTTGAATTTTCAGTTTCAACAGCGTTTAGGAGGAGTGATCTCTTCTCACAATTTGTATCTGACATGTCAGCCACCTCACAAGAAAGTACGTATGATACAAGATACGATTTTATATGTGCATATAAAAATACATGTACTGAATAGGATACAGAGAAATGGGGGAGAAAGGAATTCACATATTTGATAAATTTAAAAACACATGGAGAACTCTTTAAACAAAAAATTGACTAGATTTATAACTCCTACGCTATATAATGGAAAAGGCAAGTCCAAATGTACACCATGCCTCCTCTGATTTTCTTGTATTTCTATTCTGTTTGGGTTATTATTCTCCATCATGTCAGGAATAGTAGTCAGAGCCTAGTAGGGTATGGTATAGTGTCAGGGATTGAGTATTTTGAATGAAAAATTGGAAAATGAATCCAATGTGTATACAAATATGTGCTACACAAAAATCTTCCCACTCTCATCCAGAACAATGCCTTGACATTACCTTCGCACCAAATATGACATTTAGAGGAGATGAGTTAGAAAATCTGTGAATACATATCAGGAATTGAATATGCTCAGGAGTTCACAAACTTGGAGGTGGAAGAGGAGTTTCCAAAAGTAAGTGACATGGTAAACACTCCACAAACATGAAGTTCTGCTGGCCTAAAGACTTCTGGAGAAAATGCCTCTGAGATTGGGCACTAGAAATATAAGTGGTTGTCAGGAGCTTTAGCTTCCTTTGTAGTAAGACCATCAAAGATGTGTCTTCATCTATGTGACCTGGAGGACATGGTATCTTATTTTCCAATGAACATGAGGCTGCAGTGCTGAAATCTCTCATTGTAGGTCAACTGTGGCCACTGGGTTCTAAGTGTCTCCTCATGTGGACTGTGAACCCATTTGCTCATCCTCCAATTTTTGTGGTTTCTCTTGATGCTGCACTGGGAGTTCGGTATTTGCTTCACAAAATACAAGGAGTTCAACTGAGACACAGTGCTGGAGGGCGTTCTGTCACGTGTGGTGGGACAGGGCCTGTAGGATTATGCACCAACCAGGCTTCTGTCGAACATAGCTTGCCCCCTTGACCAAAGCAACCTGATTCTGAACATTGCCCTGAAACCTATCCATACAACATGATGCCTTTACATATAAGGGTCTGCTGACTGCACAATGTCAGTCAGAAGCCATTTGGATGCCAATGGTAGATCCACATGAAACCACCACAGCTGTTTTATCTCACACCTGCCCACCTTTGCTCTAGGCCCACTATTCAGCAGGCTCCAACTAACTGGCATCTCTGATCTACACCATTTTTGTGAAACCCAGTCAATCAAGGCAGTATCTGGCACACTCATGATCAGCAACAGGATATCCAGTGGTTCTCCAGTGCCACCTGGTCATGGGAATTTCAAAAATTTTATGGTATATATGGAGCCATTTTTCAAGAATGAAGTTGGAGGCACTGAGTGTTTCAATTATTTCAATAACCATTAAATGGTGAGGAAGCTAATTTCAATGAAATCTCAGGAGGACTCTCACAGTCAAGGCTTCCAAAAGAGTGGCCAAAATGTCACATGAAGCCAGACCCATTGAGGTCTACAATGTGAAGTCCATGTGTGTTTTGACTCTCAACTATGGCTGCCAAATCTTTCACAATAAAATCATGTGATATCCTGGCTGAGATTCCCAGTGCTCTGTGGAAAGCCACCCAGGGCCTAGATCTCAGTTTCCAAGGGGGAATCTTATGTGTGGCCTCCTAATATGCCAACACAATTCATGGCAATACTTCTTTGAGGTCAATTCCAGAACTCAGTCTTTATGGGGAATCACACCAGAGTTCAAGCCCAGGTGGACCCAGTCATCTTTTCCTACCACCACACAAATGACCACAATTAAAACCAAAAAACTCCCACATTGCCCTCATCTTCTTATATATAGACACTCATCATAAAACCTGGCTGGAGGTTTCCATGAGGGGTGCAGCCCAAGGCAGTGTACAAAATAAGCTCCCGTGCGCCTCATTTGCCTAATGTCATGGTGGCCTGGACATGCTTCCTGTGAACCAGGAGTGATCAAATAGGCCTGCCATTAATACTGCTCCGCTTCTCCAATTTGAGGCCTACTGACTGTGCATTTTAGATTATTTATGTGAATTAATGTCATGAGAAAACCCAAGCAACTATGAGCTAGCCTCTGTAGGATTTAAAGAATTCACTTGACCCAAAGGATCTCTATTCTCACTTAATTGAGATCAGGAAACTTACAGAGGAAGTCAAGAGACTCTATCCACAATGACTGTTCTTTTAGCCATTTTGGTTTTGGATGCACACATAGCAGGAGTTGGCCATCCATAAGGCAAGCGGCAGTCCATTCATAAATTTGGTAGGATGAATGCTGGGGAGCTTTCTCATAGACAGGACACATCCACTGATGCATTATCTTTTCTAATGTCTACAACCACGGACAGTGAGTTACAGACATAGAAACACTCACCTTGTCAAAAGACTTACTAGAAATAGTTCACTCCAAACCAAACAAACCACCTTTCCTACCTATTCTCAGAACATGAGACAAAACCAGAAACTCATACCCAAACCCACAAATTCACCTCCTTCCCACAAGTAGGTCTGTGACTATCTGGAGTGTCTTCTGACTGGAGGGCCATACAATGTTCCTCCAAAATAGCCTGTCCTGTCTCAGATCTTGTGTCTTTGGCCAACTCTCTGAAGTTGTCAGGAGTCAGCAGTGAGGCACTACCTTCTTTCTCAGGAAAGGCACCTCTTCAGAGCTTTTCTTCCATTTCGACATCCTAACATCAGTAGTTAGCAAGAAAGAATGACCCTGTCCTCGGGAAATCCAAAAAGTGAGAACACTGGGACTGGGACTAAAACTGGCACTGTTTAACTGGCTTCCTGGATCCCAAGATCAGAGAGTTCCATCACAAAGGATGTGAGGTGAGGTCACTTCCTTCAGGAACAGAATGAGTTCACTGCCTTGGCAAACATTTTGTCTTAACAGTTGCTTCCAATGGTCCCATGAGATGGAAGCTGCCCCTGGTTCCTGTGACACATTCACAAGTTAGAATGGTATACCAACCATAGGCACCTGGGAACAACTCTCCACACAGGTCTCATTTGGTCCATCTTCTCTACATTAAGAATAGAGAGGCTGATTCAGACACAACCCTTCATCCTGACCAGGTTGTTCGCCATGGAAGATGACTTTTGCTCAATCAGGTCCTTCAAAGCTGCCTACATCTTCTTCAGGGATCATTTTTGCATGGATCTTTGAGGTTCTCAGCAGGTGGAAGATCCCCTACATTCCTGGATTGTAAGACCAACTCTGTCCGTGCTCTTCTGTAAAGTTAGATTGAGGTAACAATGTATGGTTAGGGTTGATAACATGTTCGATTTGGGTTAGGAATCTTTCTGCTGCATGAATAATGGTATTGGGGGATGCCACCGAGGACTCGAGAAATCGAGGAACAATTGTCTCCTCGACTCAGTGATTTTTTGTTTCAGATTCGGTATTGCCAGCCCATAGGATTTTGCCTGCTACGCAGTCCTGGTCTCAGTTTTGGACGTCCATTGCCTGTCTTTATTGTCTTTTCTTGTCTGTGTTGTGTGTTGTTGCATTCACTGTTTGTGTATCTTTCAATATGGGACAGAGCACTTCAATGTCTCTGTCCCTGACCCTTGATCACTGGACCAAAGTTCGCTTAAGGGCTCAGAATCTTTCTTTTTCTGTAAAACTGCAGACTTGCCAGACTGTCTGTGCCTCAGAATGTTTCACCTTTCAAATTGGATTGCCCCTAGAAGCATCTTTATACTTCCCACTAATTTAAAAAGTCAGAGATATTGTCTTTCAGCTGCGCACACATAGCCATCCTGATCAACAGCCATGTATCTTAACTTTGCAGGACCTCTGCAAGTCTCCTCTTCCATGGGTGAAGCCTTTCCTTGTCCCTTTCTCTGCTGGTACTGCTTCCCCCATGATCTCTCAAACCCTCTGCTCCTCCTCCTCCACCACCCTCTGTTCTCCCTGAGTCACAAGATTTGACTCTACTGGACTCTCATCCCCCTCCTCATACCCTGCCCTCATCCCCCAACCACCAACCCCCTCTAAGTGATTCCCCTGCAGCTGACTCAGCCTCTCCGCCATTGGAGGAAGCTAAGCTGGCCCTGCGCCCTCCAGAAAACTCCCCCACAGCACACACAGCCCCACCTCCCCAGGAGGAAGCTGGCCCGGCTGAGGGAACTCGCTGGCTTCGAATGATTGAAAACCCTGGAACTCCCGTGATGCTCCCCCTATGTCCCTATGGACCATTGATTGACGAAGGCCATGGGGGGAAAATGCAAGCTGACAAATATTGGTGTTTCTCCTCTTCAGACCTATATAACTGGAAAAATCACAATCCCTTTTTTTCCGAGGACCCCACCCGGCTCACAGTTCTGGTTGAGTCATTGATGTTTTCACACCTGTATACTTGGGATGACTGTCAACAATTACTAGACACTCTCTTTATGACAGAGGAACAAAAGAGAATTCTCCTGGAAGCTAGAAAAAAAATCCTCGGGCCAGATTGGAGACCAACACATCTTCCCAACTTAATCAATGCTGGTTTTCCCTTGAAACAACCCAAATGGGACACCAACACCTTTGAAGTTAGAATGCATCTGTCCACTTATGGCCAGGTTCTAATAGTGGGCATCTGAGTGTCCGCTAGGCAACCAACTAATTTGGCCAAGGTAAGAGAGATTATTCAAAGGCCTGATGAATCTCCCTCTATGTTTCTAGAGAGAATTAGGGAGGCATATAGGAGATATACTCCTTTCGATGCTCAGGCAGAGGATCAAAAGACATCTGTCAGGATGGCCTCTATTGGGCAACCTGCCCTGGATATTAAAAGAAAGTTACAATGCTTAGATGGATTACAAGATATGACTTTGAGAGACTTAGTCACAGAAGACAAGAAAGTATACCTTAAGAGAGAAACTGAGGAAGACAAGGGACAAAGGGAGGATAAAAGAAACAAAAGACAGACTAAGGTGTTGACTAAGGTCCTGGTCACAACAACAGAAGGGCCAGAAATTAAGAAACAGGGAGACATGAAGGGATACCTGGTCCCATGCCAGAGGCCACCCCTGGCCTCAGAACAATGTGCCTACTGTAAAAAAAAAGGACACTGGGCCAAAGACTGCCGTAGAAAGAGAAAGCCACGCCAGTCAGCCATTCTGACTCTGGAGGATGACTAAGAAAGTCGCGGCTCAGATCCCCTCCCTGAGTTCAGGGCAACTTTTGAAGTGGAGGGGACCCCAGTAAACTTTGAAGTGGATACAGGGGCAATATACTCACCCCTAAGACCACTTTGGGCCCTCTATCAAATAAAAGGTCTCTAGTTCAAGGGGCTAATGGCAGTAAATATCTGGCTTGGACAACTAAGAGGATCATGGACCTGGGGAAAGGAAAAAATCCATCACTCCTTCCTAGTAATCCCAGAATGCCGGGCCCCATTGATGGGCAGAGATCTGCTCACCAAGCTCCGGGTCAAAATAACTTTTCACCCTGAAGGCCCCCAAGTGGAATTTCTAAATCTTTCAGTAAAAACTCCTATAATCACAGCTCTAACTATGTCAGTAGAAAATGCACATCAACTCACTCACCTTGGTTAAAAGAAACTGCAGGTATTTCTGAAGTATCAAGAACAGAGTTTTCCACTAACTGACTCACAGCAAAAAGAAATAGCTGAATGGGTAAAAAAAGCCTGTCGAGTCCATCAAATGGTTAATGCTTACCCTTCCAAGCTTCCTGCAGGAAAGCACCTATGAGAATCCAGACCAGGACAATTCTGGGAAGTTGACTTTACTAAAATTAAGCCAGCAAGGTATGGACATAAATATCTCCTAGTCTTTGTAGATACATTTTTAGGATGGATTGAATCTTTCCCCCCTAAAAAAGAAAAGAAAAAATAAAAGAAACAGCACAAAAGGTGGTCCAGAAGATCCTGGAAGATATTTTTCAAAGACACGGCCTGCCTAAGGTAATACGGTCTGATAATGCACCGGCGTTCGTGGCTCAGGTAAGTCAGGGGTTAGCCAGGAACCTGGGTATTAATTGGAAGTTATATTGTGCTAACAGACCCCAGAGTTCAGGACAGGTAGAAAGAATGAATAGAAGCATTAAAGAGGCCTTAATGAAATTAAGCTTAGAGACCAGCATAAAAGATTGGACTATGCTCCTGCCATATACAATGTTTCATGCAAGAAATACTCCCTCTGTTTTTTTGAGTAACCTCATCCCCTGTGAAATTCTCTAGGGTGCCTCTCCTCCAGTAAGTGACCTAAGCCCAACTGTAAGACCTAACGATCCCTTCCACACCCCCTTGCTTGACAGACTTAAACTCTTGAAAGAACTCAGTGATACCTGTGGAAACAGCTGGCCACTGCCTACCAAACTGGGGACGAGGGGACTCCACATCGATATCAAGTAAGAGACTTCATCTACGTAAGACGATATCAGGTGTCATCCCTGGAACCCTGCTGGAAAGGACAATACCAGGTGCTACTTATAACATCTACAGTGGTAAAGGTAGACAGAATCACTTCCTGGATCCATGCCTCTCATCTCAAGCCTGCGCCCTGTCCACACTCTGGCTAGAAACTGGAAAAGACTGGTAACACTTTCAAATTGCATATTCACCATGTGGATAAGGCTATAGAATCTCCCCTTGGCAACAAGTAGTCCTAACCCTCATCAGCCCGTGCAGCAGCGATGGCTGATCACAAATTCTACTGGAAAAGATGTATAATCTATCTTGCATACAGCCCCCTTAGGTACCTGGTGACCATCACTTTACCCAGACATTTGTCAGCTGGCTATAGGTCTTTCCTATTGGGATATTCCTGATGAAGAGGATTCCACTAAAATTCCATTAAATCTCTTCCGTACCATAGATAATGGAAACAAACATTATGGATGTAGGGACACACGAGCCAGATGCAGGTTGGCTAGCCTAGATTACTATGTTTGCCCGACCGTCCATCAAAGCCACAAACAGCCATGAGTGTGTGGGGGGAAAGCCGACTTCTTCTGTAAGTAATGGGGATGTGAGCATACAGGGGCTGCCTGATGGAACCCAAACTCCTCATCAAATTCAGTGCACAGCATTGGCCATATTACGAATTAGATAACAAAAACCAATGGCTCCCAGAGGGGTCTCTAGATCCTCAAATTCTGCATGACCTTTTTAACATCTGCAAGTGCTCAAAAGGGTGAAAGGAGATTCCCCTATGTGGAGGCCTTTTCCCTCCTTCACTCACATCCTGAACTCTGCTTATCCAATAGATCCTCACCTTCAGCCTTCTGCTCCAGAATCTCTGCTGTCACTCCCACTTCAGAAACCTGATTTCTTCCCTCCAATTAATAGATCAAAAACCCAAACCTTCGCTGGTTCTCAGACCATTGCCCCCTTGCTGAGTTAGCAGCTACTGAAGTACCCCTCCACCCACTCACTCCTCTCTTCTCCTGTCAGTGCCCACACCGGGTCCCACCAGGTCCTCTTTTCAGCTAACCCAAAGCTCAAACCAGCTGAGGAGAGTCCTCAGACCCCTATTCAAGATGTAATAAAAATGGCCTTTAAAGTTGCTTTGTCATCACTGAAAACAGTTTACTAAGAATTTAAAGTCCCTCATATGCGTTTTGGGATACTCACTCCCGTCTTCCCCTCTGCTCTACCTGTTCTACTGCTCAAGTTTTTGTTGCTAGGAAAATCCCAAACCATTTCTCAAATTATTCTTTTACATCCCTCCTTCCTCATTCTCAGATCCTCGGAGCTGCTCTCACCCCCACCTTCCCTGTCTTCCCCTTCTGTACCAGGCCCACTGAAAAGTCTTAACTGACCTTCTCCAGAAGTCTTCACCATGGCTGAGTTTTTGACTTTCATGAAAAGAGTCCCTGTAAAAGAGTTCAATGTAGTTAAACTTCCTCTTTTCATATTGCCCTGTTCTACTTGGCCACTGGCTAAAAAAATCAGCAGTCCTTAGCTAGACACCCTCTTTCTAGTTTTTCACAAAAATATGTGAAAAAAGCCTTGGGCCTTGACCTGGGGCTTCAGAGAGATGGCTACATTTCTAAGTTAAAGAAGTTAGCAACTGGGCTCCGTGGTAACAGCTGGCAGGGGGAAAATAAGAAAGGGAAGAAAAAGCTCTTACCTTCCCAGGTGTCCTTGAAAAGTTAACTTGCCCAGAACTGAGGAAAAAAACAGAAACAAAAACTGCTTTTTTCAACTTCTGCAGACTGTGAACTTCTGAGCCCCTTCCCTTAAATGTTGGGTACAAAATTCTGAAACTACCTCAACTTGGGTTTCAGAGGATTACTTGATTACAACAGAATCAATGCCCTCTGAATCCGGTTGTAACCAAATAGGACAGTTTCCCTGTCTTCACTGCTATCTTAGGTGCCTTGCCTTGTCTGTCCCTACTACAGCATAATTCTATATACTTAAACATTGCTTATGTTTTCATGAAATGGTCAACAGATGTGATTAATTGTGTAATGGTGCAGATGTTTCCCAGAGTGCTCTATCACGACACAGGTTCATTTGAAGATCAAATAGGGGGACATACAACCCTGTTCCACTGAAAATATATATCCCTCCCGTTAGCCATCCTATTAGGAATAGGAATTGCTGCACTGGTGGGCACGGGAACTACTGCCTTTGTCCATGGGACTCAACAAATGACAAAAAATATGACAGCAACAGACCAAAACGAAGATATTAGAAACCTCCATCAGAGCTTTGCATGAATCTTTAACCTCTCTCTCTGAAGTTGTTTTTCAGAACACTCGATGGTTGGACCTGCTCTTCATGAGAGAAGGGGGCCTTTGTGCTCCATTGAGGGAAGAATGTTGTTTGTATGCCGAGCATACTGGAGTTGTAATAAAATGTATGAGTAAATTAAAAAGACGTCTTGAAGAGCATCAACGATAGAGAGAGGCCCAAAAAGGGTGGTTTGAGTCTTGGTTCACACAGTCCCCCTGGTTAACTACGTTTTTATCAACCCTGGCCGGTCCAAAAATAATCCTCATATTATTGCTAACTATAAAACCCTGTTTTCTCAACCGTGTAATTTCTTTTCTCCAGGCTCAAATTGGACGAGTTAAACTTAAGGTAATACCCCACTAGCAGACATAGAATGTGACACCCCCAATGATCATTTTTATGATTAAAAGTAGCCAGAAGAAGAATTGGGAAATAAAAGGTTAATAAAATAGGTACTTGTCACTTCCTGTTTTTCTGTATGCTTAACAAAACACTGTTGAAATCTTGAGAGATACTTGCAAATCTTGTTCCCAGTATGTGCTGTCCCCAACTGCCAAACTGCAGAATGTGCTCCCTGACCCAGTTCCACGCAAATCGCCCACTCGCCTTGATCCATCAATAAACTTCCCTCCCTGCCCTCTCCAGGTAAAGTATATAAGCTCTACTTAAGCTATTCTCAGGGCTGTCTGCTCTATTCAATTGAGCTCTGAGCACCAGCATGCTGGACAGTCAATAAACTTTGGCTGTTGCATGAGATAGTCTATTGGTGGTCTCCTCCTGCAAAGCTCGCCTGACATTTACTAGGATGATTGAATGTAGAAGAGAACATCCAGTCAAATAGGGATAGTTGATAGAATTAGGAAGATGGTCAGTACGTTTAGGAAGAAGTGTGGGTATAGGATTTGGAACAAAAGTTCTTTAGCTATAGGGTTTCGATTAGAGAGTGAATGTTAATGTCTGCACAGGTGAAGAGTCGGTCACAATGATGAAGGGGGGAAAATATGTAGGAAAGCATATATAAATAGAGATATTAGAAAATCAGGCAAAGTATAAAGTGAGTGATAGGATTATACATTTTGAACAGGGTTGAGTTTGAATATATAATCTTAGGAAAAAACCAATATGTAGTCAACAATCGGATTGATATTTGAGAGCATTAGGCAAATTTCAGGTGGATGAATATTTCTGAGAATAATCTTGTGAATAGTTGATTATAAATCCACATACATGATCATGAACATATTTAGGGAGTGTAGATAAGACACATATATTTCATATTTTGAAAAATCTGGAGAGTACACAAGACAAAAAAAGTAGCAATGTGTATGTCAATCAAAATTCATCATAAAATATATATCATCCACAGATCTAAAAATATTCATTTTACTGAACATGGATTTATGTAAAATGTTGTTCAACTAGGAATCTCACCCATAGTTTGAACATTCAGTACCAACAGGGTTAAGTAGGAGTGATCTCGTCTCACAATTTGTATCTGCCAAGTCCACCAAATCACAAGAATGTACATGTGGTACCAAGTAGGATTCTATATGTGCATATAAAAATACACATGCTGAATAGGCTACAGAAAAAGGGAGACAGGAATTCACATATTTGTTAAATTTAAAAATACATGGAGAACTATTTCAACAATCAATTGACTAGATCTATAACTCCTGCTCTGTATCATGCAGAAGGCAAGTCCAACTATACAACATGCCTCCACTGAACTGCTTGTATATCTATTCTGTTTGGGTTATTTTTCTCCATCATATTAGGATTAGTAGTCAGAGTCTGGTAGGGTATGGGTTAGTGTCAGGGATTCAGAATTTTGAATGGAAAATAGGAAATTGAATCCAATGTGTATGCAAACATATGCTACAGAAAAATCTTCCGACTCTCATCCAGAACAATGCCTTGACATTACCTTCGCCTCAAGTAAGACACAATTAGAGGAGAAGAGTTAAAAAAATCTGTCAATACCTATATGGAATGGAAAATGCTCCAGATTTCACACCATTGGAGCTGGTAGAGGAGTTTCTAAATGTCATGGACAGAGTAAACCCTCCACAAACATGGAGCTCTGCTGGTCTAAAGTTTTTTGAGAATTTGCCTTTGAGGTTGGGCACTTGAAATATATGTTGTTGTCAGGAGCTTTAGCTTACTTTGTAGTGAGACCATCAAAGCGGGATTTGAATCTATGTGACCTGGATGACATGGTTACTTATTCTCCAATGTAATGAGGCAGCAGTGCTGAATTCTCTCTTTGTAGGTAAACTGTGGCCTCTAAGGGATAAGTGTCCCCCCCTGTCGACTGTGAAGCCATTTGGTCATCCTCTAATTTTCGTGGTGTTTTTGATGCTGCTCTGGGAGTTTGGTATTTGCTTCACAAAATACAATGAGTTCAAATGAGACACAGTACTGGAGAGAGTTCTGTCAGGTGTGGGGGGAAGGGTCTGCAGGAGAATGCACCAACCAGTTTTATCCCACGTAGCTTGCCCCCTTGACAATAGCAACATGATTCAGAACATTGCCCTGAAACCTCTCCATATAACAAGATGCCTTTACATATAAGGGTTTCCTGGCTGCACCATGTCAGTCACAAGCCATTTGGAATCCAATGGTAGATCCTCATGGCACTACCACAGATGTTCTATCAAACACCTGCCCTCCACTGCTCTGGGCCACTACTCAGCAGGATCCAACTTACTGGCCTCTCTGTTATACACCATTTTCATGAAACCCAGTCAATCAAGGCACTGTCTGGTATTCTCATGATCAGCAACAGGGCATCCAAAAGTTTTCCAGTGCCACCTGGTCATGGAAATTTCAAAAATTTCATGGTTTTTATCTAGCCATTTTTCAAAGATGAAGTTGGAGGCACTGTGGGTTTCTATTCATTCAGGAATCATTAAATGTTGAGGAAGCTCATTTCAATGAAAGCTCTGGAAAACTCTCACAGGCAAGGCTTCCCAAAGAGTGCCCAAAAAGGTCACATGAAGCCAGGCCCATTAAAGGCCCATGTGTGTTTTGACTCTCAACTCAGTCTTCCAAGTCTTTATAATAAATTCATGTTATATACGGGCTGAGATTCCCAGTGCTCTTTTGAAAGCCACCCTGGGCCTAGATCTCAGTTTCCAAGGACGACTCTCATGCGTGTCCTCCTAAAATCCCAACAAAATTCATGGCAATACTTCTCTGAGTTCAGTTCCACAACTCAGTATCTAAGGGGAATCAAACCAGAGTTCAAGCCTAGGTGGACCCAGTCATTTCTTCCAACCGAGACACAAATGACCAAAATTATAACCAAAACACTCCCACATGATACTAATCTTCTTCCATGTAGTCACTCATCATCACCTCTGGCTGAAGGTTTCCATGAGGGGCGCAGCCAAAGACAGTTTCCAAAATAAGCTTGCTTGCCCCTCATTTGCCTAAAGTCAGGATGTCCAGGACATCCTTCCTGTGAAACAGGAATGATCAAATAATCATGCCTTTAATACTGCTCTGTTTCTCCAATTTGAGGCCTACTGACTTTCAGATATAGATTCTTTATGTGATTTGGAGTCATGCGAAACCCCAAGCACCTCTGCAGGGCTTGGAAGAACTCATTTAACCCAAAGAATCTCTATTTTCACTTGATGGAGGTCAGGAACCTAACAGAGGAAGGCATGTGACTTCATTCACAATGACTGATCTTTTGGCTATTTTGGCTTGGGATGCACACATGGGATCATTCTTTAGATCCATCAGGTGCTGAGAATCTAAGTCACAGCCACACACAAGGCCAAGAGGCTAATTCAGCCACATCCCTTTCCAAAGCAATTAAGCAAAAAGCCACAGGTGATGCCCATTAATTTCCATTTCAAAACTATATTCTTCAGGCTTCACAAAGGGGTGGCCTGAGGCAAAGACCTTCCAGACATTCATTGCAACAGAAAAATAGTTAAGCAAAAGACCCAATCATGGTCTCTCCACTGAGACTTTCCTGGTCACACTGATATCCTACATTCAGGGCAACAGAACAATATGTAAGAAAAGGTGCAAAACATGGTCTCTACACTGAGACTTTCCTGGTCACACTTATATCTGAGTTTTCTGAGAATCTCGCTATTATCTTCAGCTATCCAGTACATGGCCATGTCACAGAGCTTGGAGGTGGTACATATCTTGGAAACAAAACCATGAGCCAATTCTGGAGAGTGGCCAGAATTCAGGAAGAAAACAGGAACTTAGGAAGATAGCAGGTGTTGCCCATGGATAAGACAAGTTGCAGTCCATTCACTAATTGGCTAGTATGAATTATGGGAAGATTTATACTAGACTAGACATCCATTAATGCATTATCTTTTCTAATGTCTACAACAACGAACACAGTGGGATACACAGACATAGGAATACTAGTCTTGTCAAACGACTTACTAGAAACAGTCCACTCCAAACCAAACAAAGCGACTTTCCTACCTATTCTCAGAACATGAGACAAAATAACAAACACACACCCACTGCCCACAAAGGCACCTCCTTCCCCCAAGTAGGTCTTTGACTATCCAGAGAGTCCTCTGACTGGTGGGCTAAACTATGTTCCCCAAAATGGCCTGTCTTCTATCAGATCTGGTTTCCTTGGCCAACTCTCTGAAGTTGTCAGAAAAAATTTGTGAGCCACTACCATCTTTCTCAGGAAAGGTCCCTCTTCAGAGCTCTCCTGGCATTTGTGCTTCCTCACATCAGTAGGTACCAAGAAAGACTGACTCTATTCTTGTTAAATCCAACCAAGTGAGCCCCCTGAGACTGGGACAGGGACTCCTTCTGGGTGCCTGGCTTCTTGGATACCAAGTTCAGAGAGTTGCATCAACAAGGAAATGACGTATGTCACTTTCTTTGGAACTGAATGAGGTCACTGCCCTGGCAACCACTTTATCCTAAAAGTTGCTTCCAAGGGTCCCATGAGATGGAGCTGGCCCCTACTTCCTGTGACACTTTAACAAGTTGGAATGGTATATCAACCATAGGAACCTGGGTAAAACTCTCCACCCAGGCCTGGTTTGGTCCATCTTCTCCACAATAAGAAGAGAGAGGCTGATTCAGACACATTCCTTCATTCTGACCAGGTTGTTTGCCATGGAAGATGACTTTTGCTCTCTCAGGTCTTTCATACCTGCCTAAAACTTCTCCAGGTATCATTTCTGCATGGACCTTTGAGATTCTCGGCAGGTAGAAGGTACCCTACTTTCCTGTACTGTAAGAACAACTTTGTCCCTGCTCTTCTGTAAAATGAGATTGAGGGAACAGTGTATGTTTCGGGTTAATCACAGGTTCGATTTGGGTTATAAATCATTCTGTGCCATGAATAATGGTATTGGGAACCTACGATATGTACAAGAATATAGAGGTGAAATAAAAGTATGAAAACAGAAATCTAGGTATGATTTGAAGCCCAGAAAACCATTGGGCCCTTGACTGGTATACTTAGCTTTGAATTATGTTCTGCAAATATGTCTCAGATAATTTGATATACAATGGCATAGGACCTTGTACCTTGGATGATTGAATGTAGAAGAAAACATCCAGTCAAAAAGGGATAGTAGGTAGGATTAGGAAGATATTTGGTATGTTTAGGAAGAAGAGTGAGTATAGGATTTGCACCAAAAGTTCTTTCCCAATAGGGATTTGGTTAGAGAATGAATGTAAATGTCAGCACATATGAAGAGTCAGTAACTATAATGAGCTGGGGAATATATGTAGAAAAGCAGATATCAATAGAGACATTATGAAATCAGGCAAAGTATAAAATGAGTGATAGGATTAGACATTTTCTACAGGGTTGAGTTTCAGTATATAATCTTAGGAAGAAACAAATATGTAGTCACCAATAGGATTGACATTTGAGAGCATTAGGCAACCTGGACATGGATGTTTTAGTAATCCATGTACACTTTCCATTTCGGCTTTGGTACAATCATAAGTGTGACCTTTACATTTTTTGTTCAGAATATTACTGTGATAAAATGTATATGTAGATAAGGTCACATGAGTATTTCTACCACCATTTCTGGAAGCAATATATTGAAGACGTAATATTAGTATTGGGGGTACAAAGAGGTGTACCCTGTGTCTATGAATATAGAGATAAATCATGAATTGACCATAAGTGAATAAATAATATAACTTGTTCCAACTTTAAATAATGGATTGAACTGATATCTGAGAAATTATAAGAAATCTTATATTGATATATAATCATTCATTCCTAACAGACATACATCTAATGGTAATATTAGTGTTTTGGTTTATCATGGAGAGTATGTGAGTTTTGCTTCAATAGTGATTATGAAAATTGAAAATAATATGTTTGGAAAGAATTCTCATTTAAAGACCAGTCAAGACACCCTGACAATACACGTGTTCTGAAGCAAGAAGTGATTAAAGTTGAAACAAATGCCTATAAATTTGTGAACTTGTGGATGAAATGTAAATCCTATGTTGTGCAAACACTGAAGAAAAAGTAATGTACCAGTGTTGAATACAAATAAACGTCAAATTACATATCATGTCCCATAGGAATCTACTTGCATTGATGTTAGACTGGGTTAGTTACTGTAGAATTATTAGCATTTGTATGCACCATTCACTGAAGTTAGTTTTCAGTACTAGTAAACAAATATATATTTCAGGTAGATGAATATGTCTGAAAATAATCTTGTGAAAAGTTGATTATGAATCCACGTACATGAACATGAACAAATTTAGAGAGTGTATATAAGACACATATATTTTATATTTTGAAAAATCTGGAGAATGTATTTATAGATACAAAAAAACACATACAGACATTAAAAAGAAGCAATATATATGCCAATCAAAATTCATCATTAAATATATATCATCCACATATGCAAAATATTTATTTTACTGAACATGAGCTAATGTATAATGTTGTTCTACTAGGAAGCTTGTAGGTTAAATTTTCAGTTCCAACAGCGTTTAAGAGTAGTAAACTCTTCTCACAACTTGTATCTGCCAAGTCAGCCACCTCACAAAAATGTACATGTGATACCAGGTAGGATTCTATATGTGCATATGAATATATATGGGTGAATAGGCTACAGAGAAAGGGGAACAAGAATACACATATCTGTTAACTTTAAAAAAAATGGAGGACTATTTCAATTAAAAATTGACTAAATTTATAACTTCTACCTTATATAATGCAAAGGGCAAGTCCAAGTATACAACATGCCTCCTCTGAACTGCTTGTATTTCTATTGTGTTTGGGTTATTTTTCTCCTTTATATTAGGATGAGTAGTCTGACTCTAGTAGGTAGGTATTAGTGTCAGGGTTTCAGTATTTCGAAAGGAAAATTGGAAAATGAATTTAATGTGTATGCAAATATGTGCTGCACAAATATCCTTCCACTCTCATCCAATGCAATGCCTTGCCAATAACTTCGCCCCAATTAAGACACAAATAGAGGAAAATAGTTAGAAAATCAGTGAATACATATCTGAAATGGAAATGCTCTGGAATTCACAACTTTGGAGGTGGTAGAGGAGTTTCCAAAAGTAAGGGACAGGGTAAACAATCCAAAAACATGAAGCTCTGCTGGCCTAAAAACTTTTTGAGAAACTGCCTCTGAGTTTGGGCACTTGAAATATATGTTGTTGTCAGGAGATTTGACTTCCTTTGTAGTGAGACCATCAAAGCTGGGTCTGCATCTATGTGACCTGGAGGACATGTCTTCTTATTTTCCAATGAAGATGAGCAGCAGTGCTGAATTATCTCTTTGAAGGTAAACTGTGGCCACAGGGGACTAAGTGTCTCCCCGTGTTGACTGTGAAGCCATTTGGTCCTCGTCCACTTTTTGTGATGTTTTTGCTACTGAACTGGGAGTTTAGTATTTGCTTCATGACATACAAGGAGCTCAACTGGGACACAGTGCTGGAGGGAGTTCTGTCACGTGTGGTGGGCCACGGTCTGCAAGAGAATGCACCAACCATGCTTTCATTCCTCATAGCTTGCCCCATTGCCCCCTTGTCCATATCAACCTGATTCTGAACATTGCCCTGAATCCTCTCCATATAACAAGATGCCTTTACATATAAGAGTCTGCTGGCTGCACCATGTCAGTAACATGCCATTTGGAATACAATGGTAGATCCTCATGGCCGTACCACTGAAGATTTATCACACACCTGTCCACCACTGCTCTTGGCCCACTACTCAGAAGGCTCCAACATACTGGAATCTCTGTTCTACACCATGTTCATGAAACCCAGTCATACAAGGATCTGTCTGGTATACTCATGATCAGCAATAGGACATCCAAAGGTTCTCCAGTGCCACCTGGTCATGGGAATTTCAAAAATTTCATGGTATTTATCAAGCCATTTTTCAATGATGAAGTTGGAGGCACTGTGGGTTTCAATTCATTCAGTAACCATTAAATGTTGAGGAAGCTCAATTCAATGAAAGCTCTGGAGAACTCTCACAGGCAAGGCTTCCGAAAGAGTGTCCAAAAGGTCACATGAAGCCAGGCCCATTGTAGTCTACAATGTGTGGCCTATGTGTGTTTCAACTCTCAAATATTGCTGCCATGTCTTTAAGAATAAAATCATGTGATATCCTGGCTGAGATTCCCAGGGCTCTGTGGAAAGCCACCCTGGGCCTAGATGTCAGTTTCCAAGGGCGACTCTCATGCATGGCCTCCTAAAATCCAAATAAAATTCATGGCAATACTTCTCTGAGGTCAGTTTCACAACTCAGTCTCTAAGGGGAATCACACCAGATTTCAAGCCCACGTGGACCCAGTCATTTCTTCCAACCACCAAACAAATGACCAAAATTAAAACCAAAACATTTCCACATGTCCCTCATCTTCTTCCATATAGTCACCTCTGGCTGGAGGTTTCCATTAGGGGTGCAACCAAAGACAGTGTCCAAAAAATGCTCCCTTGCCCCTCATTTACCTAAAGTCAGGGTGTCCTTGACACCCTTCCTGTGAACCAGGAGTGATCAAATAAGCCTGCCGTAAATACTGCTGTGTTTCTCCAATTTGAGTCCAACTGACTTTCAGGTATAGATTCTATATGTGATTTGTGGTCATGCGAAAACCCAAGCCCTCTGCAGGGCTTGGAAGAACTCATTTGACACAAAGAATCCATATTTTCACTTGATGGAGGTCAGGAACCTAACACAGGAAGGCAAGAGACTTCATCCACAATGACTGATTTTTTGTATTATGGTTTTGAACGCACACATGGAATCATTCTTTAGATCCATCATGTGCTTAGAATCTAAATCACAGCCACAAACAAGGCCAAGAGGCTAATTCAGCCACATCCCTTTTGAAAGCAATAAAGCAAAGAGCCACAGGTGATGTCCATTCATTTCCATTTCAAAACTATATTCTTCAGGCTTCACAAAGGGGTGGCTGGAAGCAAAATCCTTCCAGATATTCAGTGCAAGAGAACAGTACTTAAACAAAAAGTCCAAAGCAGGGTCTCTCCACTGAGACTTTCCTGGTCACACTGATATCTGAGTTTTCTGATATGCTCGCCATTCTCTTCAGCTCTCCAGTACATGGCCATGTCAGAGAGCTTGGAAGTGGTACATATCTTGTAAACAAAACCATGAGCCTATTCTGCAGAGTGGCCAGAATTTAGGAAGAAAACAGCAACTTAGGAAGATAGCAGGTGTTTCCCATTGATAAGACAAGCTGAAGTTCATTCATATATTGGGCAGGATGAATTATGGGAAGATTTATACTAGACAGGACACATCCATTAATGCATTTTCTTTTCTAATGTGTACAACACCAGACACAGTGGGATACACAGACAAAGAAACACTCGCCTTGTCAAACGACTTACTAGAACAGTCCACTCAAAACCAAAAAAAAAAAAAAAAAAACGCCTTTCCTACCTATTCTCAGAACATGAGACAGAACCACAAACCCAAACCCACTCCCACAAAGGCACCTTCTTTCCCCAAGTAGGTCTGTGACAACCCGGAGTGTCCTCTGACTGGTGAGCCATACAATGTTTCCCCGAATTGGCCTGTCTTGTCTCAGATCTGGTCTCCTTGTCCAACTCTGTGAAGTTGAGAGGAGCCAGCGGTGAGCCACTACCTGTTTTCTCAGAAAAGGTCCCTCTTCAGAGCTCTACTGGCATTTGGCCATCCTCACAGCAGTAGGTACAAGAAAGGCTGACTTTGTCCTTGGAAAATCCAAACAAGTGAGCCCACTGGGACTGGGACTGGGACTGGGACTGCCACTGGGTGGATTCTTGGATACCAAGTTCAGAGAGTTCCATCACCAAGGAAATGCGGTATGTCACTTTCTTTGGAACTGAATGAGGTGACTGCCTTGGCAACCACTTTGTCCTAACAGTTGCTTCCAAGAGTCCCAAGAGATGGAGCCAGCCGCTCCTTCTTGTGACACTTTCACAAGTTAGAATGGAATATAAACGATAGGCAAACGGGAACAGCTCTCCACACAGGCCTGTTTTGGTCAGTCTTCTCTACAATAAGAAGAGAGAGGCTGATTCAGACACGTCCCTTCGTTCTAACTAGGTTTTTTTGCCATGGAAGATGACTTTTGCTCACTCAGGTCCGTCATACATGCCTACAACTTGTGCAAGTATCATTTCTGCATGGACCTTTGAGGTTCTCAGCAGGTGGACGGTCCCCTACTTTCCTGTATTGTAAGAACAACTCTGTTCCTGCTCTTTTGTGAAATGAGTTTGAGGGAACAGTGTATGTTTATGGTTAATAACAGGTTCGATTTGGGTTAGGAATCATTCTGTGCGATGAATAATAGTGTTGGAAACCTGTGATATTTACAAGAATATAGAGGTGAAATATAAGTATGAAAACAGAAATCTAGGTATGATTTGAAGCCCAGAAGGGCATTGAGCCCTTGATTGGGATACTTAGCTACGAATTATTTTCTGCAAATATGTCTCATATAATTCGAGATACAATGGCATAGGACCTTGTACCTTGGATGATTGAATGTAGAAGAGAACATCCAGTCAAAAAGGGATAGTTGCTAGGATCATGAAGCTAGTCGGTAGGTTTAGGTGGAAGAGTGAGTATATGATTTGCACCAAAAGTTCTTTAGCAATAGGGTTTCGGTTAGAGACTGAATTTAAATGTCAGCACATATGAAGAGTCAGTCACTAGGATGAGCTGGGGAAAATATGCAGAAAAGCAGATATCAATAGAGACATTACAAATTTAGGCAAAGTATAAAGTGACTGATAGGATTAGACATGTTCAACAGTCTTGAGTTTCAATATATAATCTTAGGAAGAAACAAATATGTAGTCACCAATAGGATTGGCATTTGAGAGCATTACGCAACCTGGACATGGATGTTTTTAGTAATCCGTGTTCACTTTCCATTTAGGCCTTGGTACAATCATAAGTATGGCCATTAAATTTTTTGTCCAGAATATTACTGGGATAAAATGTATATGTAGATCAGGTGACATGAGTATTTCTTCCACCATTTCTGGGAGCAATATATTAAAGACGTAAAATTAGTATTGGGGTTACAAATAGGTGCACCCTGTGTCTATGAATATAGAGATAAAGCATGAATAGACCATACTGTGAATAAATAATATAACTTGTTCCAATTTTAAATAATGGATTTAACTGATATCTGAAAAATTACAGGAAATCTTATATTGATATACAATCATTCATTCCAACCAATTATACATCTAATTGTAATATTAGTGTTTTGGTTTATCATGAAGAGTGTGTGAGTTTTGCTTCAAAAGTGATTATGGAAATCGAAAATAATGTGTTTGGAAAGAAGTCTCATAAAAAGACCAGTCAGGAAACCTGGAGGAATACATATGTTGTGAAGCAGGAAGTGATTGTAAGAAAAACAAATGCCTATAAGTTTGCTAATTTGTGGATGAAATATATATCCAATGATGTGCATAAACTCATGAAATAGTAATGTACCAGGTTTGAGTAAAAATGAACGTCAAAATACACATCATGTCCCATAGGAATCTACTTGCATTGATATTAAACTGGGTCAGTTACTGTAGAAATATTAGGATTCGCGTGCATCATTCACCAAAGTTAGTATTCTTTTTTTTTTAATTTTTATTTATGGTTGTTAAAAACATTACATAGTTCTTGATATATCATATATCACATTTTGATTCAAGTGGGTTATGAACTCCCATTTTTACCCCATATACAGATTGCAGAATCACATCAGTTACACATCCATTGATTCACAAATAGCCATACTAGTGTCTGTTCTATTCTGCTGCCTTTCCTATCCTCTACAATCCCCCCTCCCCTCCCCTCTCCTCCCCTCTTCTCTCTCTACCCACTCTACAGTAATAAATTTCTCCCCCTTGTATTATTTTTCCCTTTTCCCGCACTTCCTTTTGTATAAAATTTTGTATAACCCTGAGGCTCTCCTCCCATTTCCATGCAATTTCCCTTCTCTCTCCCTTTCCCTTCCACCTCTCATCCCTGTTTAGTGTTAATCTTCTTCTCATGCTCTTCGTCACTACTCTGTTCTTAGTTACTCTCCTTATATCAAAGAAGACATTTGGCATTTGTTTTTTAGGGATTGGCTAGGTTCACTTAGCATAATCTGCTCTAATGCCATCCATTTCCCTGCAAATTCTAAGATTTTGTCATTTTTAAATGCAGAGTAATACTCCATTGTGTATAAATGCCACATTATTTTTATTCATTCTTCCATTGAAGGGCATATAGCTTGGTTCCACAGTCTTGCTATTGTGAATTGTGCTGCTCTGAACATCGATGTAGCAGTGTCCCTGTAGCATGCTCTTTTTAGGTCTTTAGGTTTTAGACCAAGAAGGGGAATATCTGGGTCAAATGGTGGTTCCATTGCCAGCTTTCCAAGAAATCTCCATACTGCTTTCCCATTTGGCTGCACCAATTTGCAGTCCCACCAACAATGTACAAGTTTACCTGTTTCCCCATATCCTCGACAGCACTTGTTGTTGTTTGACTTCATAATGGCTGCCAATCTTACTGGAGTGAGATGGTAATATAACTGGATCTACTTTAAATAATGGATTGAATTATTATCTGAAATTATATATGAAATCATATATTGATATACAATCATTCATTCCAACCAGTTATACAACTAATGGAAATATTAGTGTTATGGTTTATCATGAAGGATGTGTGAGTTTTGGTTCAAAAATGATTATGGGAAACGAAAATAATGACTTTGGAAAGAAGCCTCATTAAAAGACCAGTGAAGAAACATGGAGAAATACATGTGTTCTGAAGTAGGAAGTGATTGTAAGTAAAAAAAAATGCCTATGAATTTGTGAACTTGTGGATGAAATACATATCCTATGATGTGCATAAACTGAAGAAATAGTAATGTACCAGTGTTGAATAAAAATGAACATCAAAATGCACATCATGTCCCATAGGAATCTACTTGCATTGATGTTATACTGGATCAGTTACTGTAGAAATATTAGGATTTGTATGCACCATTCACTGAAGTTAGTTTTCAGTACTAGGAAAGAAATATGTAGTTCAGGTAGATGAATATTTGTGAGAATAATCTTGTGAAATTTTGATTATAAATCCACACATATGAATATGAATGAATTTAGGGAGTGTATAATAAGACACATATATTACATATTTTGATAAATCTGTAGAGTGTGTATATATATATATATATATACAGACACACACACACACACACACACACACACACAACCAGATATTAAAAACTAGCAAAATATATGCCGATCAAAATTCATCATGAAATATATATCATAAAGATCCAAAAATATTCTTTTGACTGAACATGGGTTTATGTATAGTGTTGTTCTACTGGGAAGCTCACCCATAGGTTGAATTTTCAGTTCCAACACCATTTTGGAAGAGTGATGTCTTCTCACACTTTGTATCTGCCAAGTCATGTAACTCACAAGAATGTACGTGTGATCCCCGTAGGATTCTATTTGTGCATATAAAAATACATGTGCTGAATAAGCTCCAGAGAAAGAGAGACAGTAATTCACATATTTGTTAACTTTAAAAACACATGGATAACTATTTCAATTAAAAATTGACTAGATTTATAACACCTACCCTTTCTCATGCAAAAGTCAATTTCAACTCTGAACTGCGTGTATTTATATACTGTTTTGGTTATTTTTCTCTATCATATTAGGATTAGTAGTCAGAGTCTAGTAGAATATGGGTTAGTGTCAGGTATTCAGAAATTCGAATGGAAAATAGGAAAATTAATCTAATATGTATGCAAATATGTGCTACAAAAATCTTCCCACTCTCATCCAGAACAATGCCTTGACAGTACCTTCGCCCCAAGTTAGACACATTTAGAGAAGAAGAGTTAAAAAATCTGTGATTACATTTCTGGAATGGAAAATGCTCATGAGTGCACAAAATTGGAGGTGGTATAGGAGTTTCTAAAAGTAAGGACAGGGTACACACTCCACAAACATGGAGCTCTGCCAGCCTAACACTTTTTGAGAAACTGCCACTGAGGTTGTGCACTTGAAATATATGTTGTTGTCAGGAGTTAAGTTTCCTTTGCAGTGACACCCTCAAAGCTGGGTGTGCGTCTCTGAGACCTTGAGGACATAGTTTCTTATTTTCCAATGTACACGAGGCAGCAGTGCTGAAGTCTCTCTTTGTAGGTTAACTGTGGCGACTGGGGCTTAGTGTCTCCCCATGTGGAATGTGAAGCCAATTGGTCATCCTCCACTTTTTGTGGTGTTTCTTGCTGCTGCACTGGGAGTTTGGTATTTGCTTCTTGAAATACAACAGTTCAACTGGTACACCGTGCTGGAGGGAATTCTGTCAAGTGTGGTGGGTCAGGGTCTGCAAGAAAGTGCACCATCCAGGCTTCGCTGAAACTTTAGTGACACACCATAAATTTTGGCCTTCCCTGGCCAGACAACGACCCTCTCTGAGGCTCTAATTGTCCTCAAAATTTCTGATATTGGGACCAGCAAAAATAAATAAATAAACTACCATTTGTGTCATGCTTGTCAAAGTTCTGTTTTCTGTAACCCCCCCTTTTGTGTAACTTTCTGGGCCATATAGCTGGGCTATAGGAAAGGCGGGGTTGCTGTTTTGTTCCTGCCGTTTTGGGAGGGAGAGGCAGCCCAGCTGGTTGACATAATAAGCTTGCCTCAATTTGATTTTAGTTGGAGTCAGTGTTCTTTTTTTGCTTTCTCATCTAACCTTTTTGAGTTTCCCAGCAAGATGACCCTGCTGACCAGATCACAAGACCAGACTGCTGGAAATTCTGAATCTGGCCTTCCCTCCAGGGCTCCGGGCTCGAGAGCCACTCTAGGGGGTGCACATCTTGAGATGTTCCAAGGCCTTTGAGTGAGCGTTCGGTCCCAGGAGCACTGCAGTGAACCACGGCACTAAAACTATTAGCAAGCACCTGGTGGAGAAGGCCTCAATAATTAAGTGATGCCTTTATAACATCGGATATCCGTTAAAGGAAGATCTGTTCTGATGACATAGAGGTGTCCTGGGGAGGCTCACATATACTCCTTTTCGGGACAGTAATGAGAATCATTCTGTCTTCTGTTCCGTTCTGTAGGGAATTCCTCTGGAATGGTAGAGAGGTGCTGACTGGCATGCACGCGGTCCTACTTCGGAGCTTTAGCAAGACGTTGCATTGCTCCTCTGTTTTTCTGTTTCGAGTCCCGGTTTCTGTTTTTTGTGTTTTGTTCTGTGTTCTATGTTTTTCTTGTTTGTTTTGTTCTGTGATTTCTGTGGCAAAATCTTAACTATATTGGACGTGAAAATGGGTAACAAAGCAAGTAAAACTGACATCCCTTTGGACTGTGTTTTAAGGAACTGCGATGAACTTTACCCCCCTTTGTTAAGCAGAATGAGAGAAGCCCCTAGCTGGGTGCCTGGAGCACACCCACTGAAGAGGACAATGCCTGCTGTGGACCTGAGAACTGAGTATCTCCCAGGTTAAAAAGTGAATCTCCATTAAAACCCCTTGTCCCTCCAGATCCAGAGAGTCACAACATTTGGGCAGAGTCCCCTGTGTTTTTCCTTTGTTACCAAAGCAATACCCCCCCCTTTTTTCTTTTTCTAAAAACCTTGTCCTCATTATTAAATTGGCATTAATTGGCTTCAAGGTCAGGAGCAGAACTTTAAGTTACAAATTTTGCTACATCCCCCCCCCCCCGCTTAGTCCCGGAACTTTTTTAGAACTGACTACTTAAATGTTAGTAAAGTAAATGTAGCATGCTTGGGGTGGATCCAAACCAGAGTAGCTGATCCTGTAAGTAAAAGGAGGGACTGAGGGACTCCCAGCAGCTGCCGAAGCCCTGTTGCTTCAGGGAATTCCCTCCTTTCTTCCCTGCACTGTAAGGATTATGCCACCTCTGTCTTCTAAAAAAGAGAAAAAGAAAAAGAGGACACTAAATGCATTAAAGTCACCATGGAGACCCTTGATTGTACATTTCAGGTTGCCCCTCTTTTAAAACATCTGGTCCCCCCCTGTTGACATCTATAGTGCCACTGGTGTAGGAGATTTTTCTCTTATCTGCTCTGGTTTAAAGGGTTCTGTCTGACAGCCACAGTCTGGACCTCCTTTCTGTCTGTCTTGTGTCTTTGTTTCTGGCCCTTTAAGACACGTGCAATAATGTGTTGATATTATAAATTATTTTTGGGGAATGATCTTAGCTGAATGTGTGTCTAAATGATGATGTTTTATTGTAACAATCTGGTATCTGAATGGGTTTTTGAAGCATTGCACAATCTTGCAGTTAAAAGTCGGGTTTAGGTAATTGTTTAGTTTATGATTTCAGATAATTCATGCAAGAGAACTTAAATGCTAAGGATGGAAAACTAAAGAACTCTACTTCCAAGTTGGCAAGTAACTTCCCAATCACTCAGTCTTTTTTTTTCACCAATTTTGAATTGGGTAGCCTGGGAAAATGTCACTTTGTGCACCAGAGCATTAATCTGGACAAGTATTGTAAATCATAGTATGATATCTGTTGACAAAACAAGATGTAAAGATATAAAATTTTGTGAATTGTATCTTAAACTTGTACCATAATTTTCAACATCCGAACCTGAAAATTATGGTTAAAATGCCTTAGGCCTGAGGTGTCTGCTCAGAATAGCAGTTTTTTCTTCCTCCTTCCAGACCTCAGCCATGATTTATTTTGAAAGGCAAATGAAAGAAGCCTGCAAGATTATTAAGAGACTGATCTGAGGCCTAAGAAAAAAAAGGTAAATTGTATGGTATTTACTAATTACTGACCAGTCATTTTTTCTAGGACTCTTATTATTTTTTTCCTTAGATACTTTTTTTTTTTTTTTGAGCTCATGATTTTGATCATACAGAGCTAGGTTAATGTTTTTATGATCAGTACTATCTTTGACCAACTTTGGAATTTTTGAAACATTGCAATGGAGATTTCACCTGCGAAAAGCTAAAAGGCCTTTACTATTATTACGTGTGCTCAATTTTGTTATGTGTTGTATGTCTATATATACATATGTCCATATATCATATATATGATACACAAATTAACATATATAAGGAGCACTCATAAAAAAAGAGCTCATATAAACAAATTTTAAAAAGTGGATCCAAAGGTCTTTAATTCACGTGATTTAAATGGTTCAATTAAATTGGATAAACAGATAAAAATAAATGTTTTTAAATTTAAGCTTTCAAGTTTTTCTAGGTATTCAAAAATCTAATAAAATGTTAATATCTACAAAATGTCTAATATGCCTTGGTTCTAGGACTTTTCCTTCAACATAAAAATGGTTTACACTCTTTAATACATTTGTCTAATATTTTGATAAATAAGTAAAGTAAATTTGATATGGGATTACTCATTCATGAGTACTTTTGTTAGATATCTGATTGACTTCCTAACGTCTGTATAAGTTTGACTAAAGTCTGTAAAGGATAGTAAAAATCAATCATGTGTTAAAGAGACAAAAATTTCTTAAAACATAAGTTTACCCATAGCATTGTGTTTATTAAGTTTTATTTTTTCTAGAGCAAGCAACCATAGAAATTAAACAACTGATTAAATTAGAACTGTTATTTTAGAGCACTGTATTCCATTTCTTTAAAAGCTAAACTTGGTTAATGTAGAAACATCAATGTAATTGTGATGCTACTAATGTGCTCATATCAGGTATGCAAGTCTGTAAGGTAAAAATTTTAAAAGAGGATTATATCAAGCTAGTGTTCTGAAGTTGTATGGTAAAAAATGTATTGGGGATTTATTCACCTGTTACCAATAAGATATGCAAAGTTTTATGTTACTTTTTACATTGGGGAACAATTTAAATGTATTTTATGTTAATTAGAGCCTAATCTATGTAAAGGTTAAAAACTTTCAGCATTTCTTTAATTCATGTTTTAAAAGTGATATTATATGTTGTTAGCTAATGTTCATGTGACCTCAAACAATTTATGTAAACTTAGTAACATAATATTTAAAAAATAAAGATCAGCTTTAGAACTAAAACACTTAATATTTATAAAGAGCCCTGCCTTACCTGAGATAAGGCTGTGTGTCCCATCTTACTACATATGAGAATGACTACAAAAGCAGTAGGTCAGATTTTATTTCTTTAAAGTTATGTTAAAAGTTCTTTTTTTATGTCAAAATAACTAGGATCTCAAACAGGGGATATAATGTATTACTCAGCCAAAAAATTCAGTGTAGCTATTACACGAACTAAGTATTTTTACTCTTGTTATAAAATTTTATTTTGTAATTTCCTTATATGTGATCTAGATTCTCTGTTAGTGTTTTACAGAAGTGTTGCTTTAAGAACAAAACATGGGTTAATTTCAGAGAGTAAGTTATCACCTACAAGACAGACAGAATAATACAGATCCCAATTAATAAAAAGCTAAATAATTATAAAGTTATAGACATTAAAGACCAGTGCTCTTAATATAAGGATGTTAAAAATTATTTGATGGATGTTTAAGATTAGGATTTAAAATTAAATTTAAATGAAAAGGGCCAAAAAAAAACAATATTTCTCTCTTGCCCTCTGAGTCAGTCTGAATGCAGGGAACAGGGGACTTCACTAAAGAGTTTTGCAACTCTGGGCCACATAAACTCCCCATCAGGGAGATTAATGAGACCACTGGAGAACAGAAAGCCAATCAGTGCATTTGCTATGAAGAGGAGAAGGGAGAAATCCCTGATGCTTCCCAGGGAAGCCACATGGTCAAGCAAGACCTGGACCCACGTAGCGCAAATGGCTCTAGAAGAACTGAGAATGTGCTCTCAAGTTTCCCCAGGAATGACTCCCATGAAAGCTCAGCTGACTCTTAACAATAGATAGAAACAAAAGTCAGTTTGACTTCTTCATCTTAAACACTTAGCAAAGACAATGAAAACCAAAATACAGCCATTCCTGGGCATTTTAAATAATAATAATAATAATAATAATAATAATAATAATAATAATAATAATAATATTTTAAGGTATACACTTTATGTTAGCCTCCCAAAATAAGTAAGACTGGAGGCTACAAAGAAGGATTCTCAGAGAGGAATGCCTGATACTTATTAAAAGAGACTATCAAGAAGAGCTGCCAGAGGCAGAAATTTTCAGTTTAAGGCCTAAAGATATTCCTAACCTACACAGGTAAGTTTGGTGTTTGCTAGTACGATTATCCAGCATTGAGTATCAGAATTAAAGGTTTCCTCTATTAGACACAGAGGTCATACTGGTAAAAGGATTTTGCAAGATCAGATGACATTAAATTATTAAACTGTATCTTATGGGGAGGGACAACTGTAATACTAAAAGTTAAATATTAAGTTGACAGTCTTGATAACTGGGAATATTAAAGACCGGTGAGGGAAATTCTATAGAGTGACATGTTCCAGCTGCTGCAACATTTATTCAGTACTCATGGTTTTTGTTTCTCTCATAGAAGAACCCATCCCCAGATGACTTTACAACCTGTTCTTCCTTAACGAGACTTCAAAACGAACTGATTTCTAAAAGGCAACTCATGTCCCTCAACTACTTCTAAAAGGCAACTCATGTCCCTCACACCATGCCTACTCACGTCACCCTCTCTCAGCTCAGAAGAATCCAAAATGGGTGACGCCTCTCTTATTACAACAATGGAGCCAAATATAAATAGACTATCAATACAAGTAATTAATTAAGTCAGGTAAAATCAGGGAGATTGGTTTTGGGTGAGTTCTAAAAATTTGGAGACTTTTACCTGAGGGATTAAAATTTCCTCAGTGCTCTTCCCCCAATCTATCAAAGATTTGAAAGGGACACAGAGAAAAGGGGAAAATGATAGACCCAACCTGATCTTTTATTAAAATTGGGAGCCATCTTGCCACAAAGCATGAAAAGATAATTTTGGCTTTACCATAAATTACTGAAAATTCTGAACCTGTTTGGAATGCCTGCCAGTGACTTGAACTGACCCAAGTCTTGCTCTCTGACCTGATAGCAACCCTTTTTGAAACTTTAGTGACATATCATAAATATTTGCCTTCCCTGGCCAGACAGCAACCCTCTGTGAGGCTCCATTTTACAGCAAAAAAAAAAATGTAAACTACCATTAGTGTGATGCTTGTCAGAGTTCTGTTATCTCTAACCCCCATTTTGTGTAACTTTCTGGGCTATAAAGCTGTGCTGTAGGAAAGCTGGGGTTGCTGTCTTGTTCCCGCCGTTTTGGGAGGGAGAGGCAGCATGGCCAGTGGTAATAATAAGTTTAATTTAATTTGATTTCTATTGGAGTCAGTGGTCTTTTCTTGTGTCCTGATCTAACAGGTAAACACTCCAAAAACTTGCAGCTCTGCTGGCCTAAAGACTTCTTGAGACATTTCCCTTGAGATTGGGCACTTGAAATATATGTTGTTTTAAGGAGCTTTAGCATCCTTTCTAGTGGGACCATCAAAGCTGGGTCTGCATCTATGTGACCTGGAGGACATGGTTTCTTATATTCCAATGAACATGAGGCAGCAGTGCTGAATTCTCTCTTTGTAGGTAAACTGTGGCCACTGGGTGCTAAGTGTCTCCTCGTGTGGACTGTGAAGACATTTGGTCATCCTCCACATTTATTGCTGTTTCTTGCTGCTGCACTGGGATTTTGGTATTTGCTTCACGAAATACAAGGAGTTCAACTGGGACCCAGTGCTGGAGGGAGTTCTGTCACGTGTGGTGGGTCAGAGTCTGCAGGAGAATGCACCAACCAGGCTTCTATCCCACAGAGCCTGCCCCCTTGACCATAGCAACCTGATTCTGAACATTGCCCTGAAATTTCTCCATATAACAAGATGCCTTTACATAGAAGGTTCTGCTGGCTGCACCATGTCAGTCACAACCCATTTGGAAGTAAATGGCAGATCCACATGGCCCCACCACAGATGTTTTATCACACACCTGCACAACACTGCTCTATGACCACTAATCAGGAGGCTCCAACTTACTGACATCTCTGTTCTACACCATTATCATAAAACCCAGTCAATCAAGGCACTGTCTGGTACACTTAAAATAGCAACAGGACATCCAAGATTTTCCAGTGCCACCTGGTCATGGGAATTTCAAAAATTTCATGATATTTATCTAGGCATTCTTCAAGGATGAAGTCGGAGGCACTGTGGGTTTCAATTCATTCAGGAACCATTAAATGTTGAGGAAGATCATTTCAATGAGAACTCTGGAGAAATCTCACAGGCAAGGCTTCCCAAAGAGTGGGCAAAAGGTTACATGAAGCCAGACCTATAGAGGTCTACAATGAGAGGTCCTTGTGTGTTTTGACTCTCAACTATGGATGCCAAGGCTTTCAAAATAAAATCATATGATATCATGGCTGAGATTCCCTGTGTTCTGTGGAAAGCCACCCTTGGTCTACATCTCAGTTTTCAAGGGCGACTCTCATGGGTGGCCTCCAAAAATGCCAACACAAATAATGGCAATACTTTTTTGAGGTCAGTTCCACAACGCAGTCTCAAAGGGTAATCACACCAGAGTTTAAACCCCGGTGGACCCAGTCATCTTTTCCAATCGCCACACAAATGACCACAATTAAAACCAAAACACTTTCACATAGCCCTCATATTCTTCCATATAGACACTCATCATAACCTCTGGCTGGAGGTTTCCATGAGGGGCACATCTAAAAACAGGGTCCAAAATAAGCTCCTTTTCCCCTCATTTGCCTAAAGTCTTTGTGGCCGGGACAACTTTCCTGTGAACCAGGAGTGATCAAATAGGCCTGCTCTTAATACTGCTCTGCTTCTCCAATTTGAGGCCTACTGACAGTCTGGTATAGATTCTTCATGTGATTTGGAGTCATGAGGAAACCCAAGCACCACTACAGGGCTTTGATGTACTAATTTGACCCAAGGGATCCCTATTTTCACTTGATGGATGTCCGGAAACTAAGAGAGATAGGCAAGAAGCTTTATCCACAATTACTGATTTTTTTGCCATTTTGGTTTTGGATGTACACATGGCATCTTTCTTTAGATCCATCTGGTGTTGAGAATCTAAGCGACAACCTCACACAGGGCCAAGATGCTGATTCAGACACATCCATTTTAAAAGCAATTAAGCAAAGTGCCACAGGTGATGCCCATTCATTTCCATTTGAAAACTATTTTCTTCAGGCTTCACAAAGTGTGACCTGAGGCAAAGACCTTCCTGACATTCAGGGCAACAGAAAAATAGGTAAGCAAAAGGCCCAAAGCAGGGTTTCTCCACTGAGACTTTCCTATTCACACGGATATCTGAGTTTTCTGAGATGCTCTCATTCTCTTCAGCTATTCAGTACATGGCCATTTCACAGAGCTTGGAGGTGGTACATACCTTGGACACAAAACCATGAGCCTATTCTGGATAGATGACTGAATTCAGGAAGAAAACTGGAACTTTGGAAGATAATAGGTATTGCACATCAATAAGGCTAGCCACTCTCTATTCATAAATTGGGCAGGATGAATGCTGGGAGCTTTCTACTAGACACAACACATCCATTGATGCATTCTCTTTACTATTGTCTACAACCACTGACACAGTAAAATACACAGACATAGAAACACTCACCTTGTCAAATGACAAACAAGAAACAGTCCACCCCAAACCAAACAAACCGACTTTTCTACCTATTCTCAGAAAATGTGAAAACCACATACTCACACCCACACTCAAAAAGGTACCTCCTTCCCCCAAGTAGTTCTGTGACTCTATGGAGTGTCTTCTAACTGGTGAGCCATACTATGTTCCCCCGAAATTGCCTCTACAGTCTCAGATCTTGTCTCTTTTTCCAACTCTGTGAAGTTGCCATGAGCCAGTGGTGAGCAACTACCTGCTTTCCCAGGAAAGGACCCTCTTCATAGCTCTCCTGTCATTTTGCCATCCTCACATCAGTAGGTACCAAGAAAAGCTGACCCTGTCCTTGGTAAATCCAAACAATTGAGTTCACTGGGACTGAGACTGGGACTGCCTCTGGGTCTCTGGGTTCCTGGATACCATGTTCAGAGAGTTCCATCAACAAGGAAGTTAGGTAGGTCAATTCCTTCAGCAACTGAATGAGGTCACTGCCGTGACAATCACTTTGTCCTAACAGTTGCTTCCAAGAGTCCCATGAGATGGAGCCTGCCCCTACTTCCTGTGACACTGTCACAAGTTAGAATGGTATATCAACCATAGGCACCCAGGAACAGCTCTCCACACAGGCCTGGTTTGGTCCATCTTTACATTAAGAAGAGAGAGGCTGATTCAGACACATCCCTTCAATCTGACCAGGGTTTTTGCCATGGAAGATGACTTTTGCTTTCTTAGTTCCTCAATAGCTGCCTACATCTTATCCAGGGATCATTTCTGCATGGACCTTTGAGGTTCTCAGCAGGTGGAAGAACCCCTACATTCCTGTATTGTAAGACGAACTCTGTACCTGCTCTTCTGTAAAGTGAGATTGAGGGAACAGTGTATGGTTAGGGTTAATAACAGGTTCTATTTGGGTTAGGATTCATTCTACGAGTTGATTAATGGTATTGGACACCTGCGATATTTACAAGAATATACAGGTGAAATATAAGTTTGAAAACAGAAATCTAGGTAAGATTTGAAGCCCAGAAAGGCATTAGGCCCTTGAGTGGGATACTTCGCTTTGAATTATATTCTGCACAGTTGTCTCAGATGAATCAATATCAATGGCATAGCACCTTGTACCTTGGATAATTGAATGTCGAAGAGAACATCCAGTCAAAAATGGATAGTCAGTAGGATTAGGACATAAGTCCGTAGGTTTAGTAAGAAGAGTGAGTATAGGAGTGGGAACAAAAGTTCTTTAGCAATAGGCTTTCGGGTAGAGAGTGAAAGTAAATGTCAGCACATGTGAAGAGTCAGTCACAATAATGATCAGTGATACTATGTAGGAAAGAAGATATCAATAGAGACAGTAGGAAATCAGGCAAAGTATAAAGTGAGTGATAGGATTAGACATTTTCAACATGGTTGAGTTTGAATATATAATCTTAGGAAGAAACAAATATGTAGTCACCAATAAGATTGACATTTGAGAGCATTAGGCAACCTGGACATGGATTTTTTAGTAATGCATGCTCACTTCAATTTAGGCTTTGGTACAATCATAAGTGTGACATTTTCTTCTTGTGTCCAGAATATTACTGTGATAAAATGTATATGTAGAACAGGTGACATGAGTATTTCTTCCAACATTTCTGGGAGCTACATTTTGAAGATGAATAAATTAGTATTGGGGATGCAAATAGATGTACCCTGTGTCTATAAATAGAGAGATAATGCATGAATAGGCCATACTGTGAATAAATAATATAAGTGGTTCAAACTTTAAATAATGGATTGAATTGATATCAGAAAATATACACGGAATCTTATATTGATATACAATCATTCATTCCATCCAGTTACACATGTAATGGTAATATTAGAGTTATGGTATATCATGAAGAATGTGTGAGTTTTGCTTCAAAATGATTATGGAAATCGAAATGAATGTGTTTGAAAAGACCTGTCATGAAAAGACCATTCAGGAACCCAGGAGGAATACATGTGTTCTGAAGCCGGAAATGATTGAAAGTGAATCAAATGGCCATAAATTTGTGAACTTGTGGATGAAATATATATCCTATGATGTGAATAAACTGAAGAAAATTTAATATACCAGTGTTGAATAAAATGAACTTCAAAATACACATCATGTCCAATAGAAATCTACTTGCATTGATGTTAAACTGTGTCAGTCACTGTAGAAATATTAGGATTGTATGCACCATTCACTTAAGTTACTTTTCAGTACTAGGAAACAAATAAGTATTTCAGGTGGATGTATATTTCTGAGAATAATCTTGTGAAAAGTTGATTATAAATTCACATACATAAACATGAATGAATTTAGGGAGTGTATATAAGACACATATATTTCATATTTTGAAAAATCTGGAGAGTGTGTGTGTATATATATATATATATATATATATATATATATATATATATATATATATATATATATAAAACACACACACAGACAAAAAAATGTAGCAATATATATGCCAAACGAAATTCAACATGAAATATATATTATCCATAGATGCAAAAATATTTATTTTACTGATCATGGATTTATGTATAATGTTGATCTACTAGGAAGCTCACCCAAGGTTGAATTTTCAGTTTCAACAGCGTTTATGAAGAGTGATCTCTTCTCATAATTTGTATCTGCCAAGTCAGCCTCCTCACAAGAATGTACGTGTGATTCCAAGTAGGATTCGATATGTGCAGATAAAAATACATGTGCTGAATAGGCTACAGAGAAATGGAGACAGGAATTCACATGTTTGTTAACTTTAAAAACACATGGAGAACTATTTCAATTAAAAATTAACTAGATTTATTACAACTACCCTATATCATGCAAAAGGCAAGTCCAACTATACACCATGCCTCCTCCGAACTGCTTGTATTTCTATTCTGTTTGGGTTATTTTTCTCCATCATATTAGGATTAGTAGTCAGAGTCTAGTAGGGTATGGGTTAGTGTCAGTTGTCCCGGTCGGCCGGACACATCAACGTGGGTAACGAACCTAGTTGGGGAGGAATCGAGGGTCAAGAGACACGACAAATGACAGCAAGATAGGAGTTCTGATCATGCTGTAAACTTTTATTGTTCTCACATTCGAATTCATATGCTGCAGATGGAAAAGCTCTCTTATCGGCAGTTGCTGGATGTCTTCAGAAAGTGAGATAACCTCAGGATGTTTCAGGAAGACAGATGGCCGCAGGATGTCTCAGGGAGATAGATGGCTGCGGGATGTCTCCCAGGCAGGATATCTCCCAGGGGGCTGCTTCTTGTCAGTGTAAGGCTATTCTTTGAAGGAGAACTTCCTTCTAGCCCCTGACCTCTCCCCTTTTTTATATAAAATATATGACCATACCTTACTGGCCAATGTTTTAGGGGGTGATAGATCCTCTGTTTCTCAAGGAGGCCTTAGAATATCTCCTGATCTGAGAGAGCATGTTTACTAGAAGATTTCTTGGTGGCCTTGGCATGTTTTTGGAGGAGACGGCTTTGAGGGGGAAGCATGCCGACCGCCATGCACCAGACCGTGTCACTAAGAGGTCTTATGTTTTGGGATCCGTGGATCCATCCTCCTGCAGTCCATCCTGCACCCTCCGTTATTAGGGCCTAACATCCTCACTCCATGGGTGCATCCTCCCCCAAACGGAGGGGCCCATGGAGGACGAATCCTTATGGCAATGGCAGAAGATGGTTGGTCAGAGCTGTTACTTATAGTTTTATGTAAGAAAAAGAGATCTGTGGGGATGTAAACTTAAGAAATAAGCCTGTGAGAAGGGTAGAACATCCTTTTAAATGTTGGCAGCATGGTCTTCCATCTCCAGATGATGATAGTGGACCTGTATGGGCTTACAGGCCAAAATATTAATCTGTTCTTTAATAAAGTGTACCAGTCTGTTTATAATGCAGGGGCCTATGGACACCATTAAAAGTAAACCCAACAAAGGACCTAATAGGGGTAGAAGGTAGGGTAGAAATCCATTAAACCCTGTCCAGAGGGGATTTTCAAAAAGTTCCCTTCTTCTCTTTTCTAGATCTTCTTGAAGCTGCTTAATTTTAGAGCGTACTATGCCTGATTTATTGGCATAAAAGCAGTATCGTTCCCCTAAGGCCAAGCAAATACCTCCCTGGTTAGCTGTCAGCAAATCTAAGCCTCGTCTATTTTGAAGAAACACTTCCGCCAGGGAGTCTACTAGGTTCTGCAAATCTTTAATGGTTTCTGATAGAGTTTATACATCATTTATAAGTTGTTGAGACAGGCGAGGTAAGAATGTATAGCCTGACTAAGCCAGCTGTACCTGTGCCCACAGCAGCTGTTATTCGAAGGCTGGCAAGGAGTTGTAAGGCCTGTATTGCCCGCCTGTGTCTTCTCACTAAGGTGTCTAGACTAGGAATGCATAGAGTTTCGTCTCCTAGGACAATAGTTTTATGAGGGAGTAATAAGGCAAGAACACAGCCAACAGTCCAATTTGCTGGAAGCCTGGGGAAGGCCGAGTTTCCTCCACACATAAAAACTGTGCCATTGGGGGGACAAAGATGGGGTGGGTGAGGAATAGTTTTGTACTGTTGAGTAATTTCCAAAGGAAGTAACTCCAACATCAGTATCATACGTATTATTCTGCATCACGCCTAAAAGACATATTGTAAAAGTGCCTATAGGCTGTACTTTAAAAGGAAATCTGGGTTGGCATGTATTATCATCGTCTATGATAGAATTAATAGAACTGCAATAGGCATGATTGCCCCTGTTGTCATGGAGAGCCAGCAATTACCAGCAAGGGTGGGCTTGGAATTATTAAGGAAGGAGAAGGTAGTTTCCAAAGTATCTAATGTATTGGTATCTAAACCTGGGAGCTGGGATTTAGGCTATATTAAGGGATGATATGTGAGCTCAGGGATTTGGGGTTTCAAAAGTTTGATTATCTGAGGATGCTTGACAGCATCAGTGAATCCTCCACAATCAGAGACCCCTGTAGGTGCCTTAATGGGGCAGCAGGAGGGTTTACCGACAGGGCCTTGGCACCCAAGTGACTGTAGCTTGGTGTATTTGCCATCTCCTCCCCGGGCAAAAAGAACGAGGGTATAATGAATAGTGGTGCCCCCTGCAGCATGAGTTTTAGTTATGGAGGCTTCAAATAATTGTTCTCCCTGCTTGTTAACACAAATTGAGGCCGACGCATAAGAAGAGACATGCATCTCTTGGGTATGCGTTCAAGTTTCAGAACAATTTTGGAGAGCTTTACTTGTACTAGGGGGAATAATCTTTGGCTTGATAACACATACCCATTTAGGCTGATGAACTCCTCCGAGCTTATGGTCAAACTCAGCACGGAGGTAAGCCACCTTAGTCACGCAGTCAGCAGTCTGGGTCCAACTAGTGGGAGCCTGAGTCCAAGATCCTCCCTTGCATTCACAGGGAGGGCCAAAAAGGTACTCCATGATGTTGGAAGGTGGAGGACCAAGGCCTCCATGTACAAACCTGTTCAGCAGAAGTGCCTTAAGCAGGATGCTCACACAGATTGTTGGCTGCATCCTAAAAAGAGGAAAATTTGTCCTCAAGGGGAGGACCTCCGTCCCTATGTTGATGTAAGTCATTATCCTGTTTAACCAGGCGTTCTGGTAACCATCTAGGGCCTGCTTGCTCTTGGTCCAAAACACAAGCTGAGCCTCGTCCCCAGAGGAGGACACAATCTGGGCTTTTCCATTTATTTGTAAGGGGATTGTGCCACATAACAGGTGGGCGAACAGAATTGGACGAGAGATGCCAGTGTCAGTCTGCGGCTGAATGGCCTTCATTGTCTTGAGAAAGAAAAATAAGGGCAAATAATGCAATTAAGGCAATGCCTGGGAGTGGTAAATACAAGTGCAGAAGACTTCAAGCGGGTTAGCCAAGTCTTTAAGGTAAGGTGTAAGGTACCACAAAACTGTTTAAACTCGGCACTGGTATATGCAGGACAATTATTTTTTTTTAATATGTATTTTTTTACCCATTACGGAAAAGGCTGAAACAAGATAAGAAAGGAATTCTTTGATAGCCTCTCCAGAATGTGGTGATGCAGAAATAAAGCCGCTGAAGGTATCTATAGAAACGTGTATATATTTGGTTTTTCCAAATTCAGAAAAATGAGTAACATCCATTTGCCAAAACTGATTGGACAGAAATCCTCTGGGGTTAACTCCCAAGTGTTGAATGGGGAGGAAGACAGGGCAACCAGGGCATGCTTTTACTATTTCTCGTGCCTGTTGCCTGGTGATTTTACATAGTTATCGAAGGCTCTGTGAATTTATATGGTGAAGATTGTGTAACTCCGTGGCCTTTTGAATGGAGCCATCAAAAATTGGAAAGATGAAACGAGTTGCTGCATCAGCTTGGGCATTACCTTGTATTAGAGGGCTCGGAAGATCAGAGTGTTCCCTGATGTGTCCTAAGAAAAATGGGTGTTGTCTGGCCTGAATTAGCTGCTGAAGCTGGTGAAACAGAAAGCCCACATTGGAAGAAGGCTTAATGGTGGGTGAAATCTCCAGCAGGGGCACAGAATGAGCAATGCAGGCACTGTACGTATAAATATTAACAGGATTATCAAAAAAATGTTTTAAAAACTTGTGTTATGGCAAACAATTCCACAAACTGTGCTGAATGATAGACAGCATCAAAGGTGGTAGGCTGGTTATTGACAACAAAGACTGCTCGGCCATTACTGGAACCGTCTGTAAAGACAGTAAGGAATTGAGGAATGGGAGCCTTTTGAGTAATTTGGGAAAAATAAATGGATGTAACTGGACAAAATGTAAAAGGGGGTCTTTGGGGAGGTGATTATCAATTGTTCCCAAAAAGCCTGATAGGACAATACCCCATTCATCCTCTGTCTGTAGTAAATATTGGTTTTGGTCCTTAGTAAATGGAATTAAAATATTATCAGGGTCTTTGACAAAATGTTGTCGAGTTAGCAAACGACCTTTAAAAATAATAGAAGCTACCTGAGCAAGATAAACAGTAATAACCTTGGAGGATGTGGTGGGTAAATGGACACAAAGCAAGGAGTAGCCTTTATTTTTAAAATGTGTATTTCACTGCCGAAATATTCCTGTGGGTGTATGAGGAGTGTGTAAAATAACCAGAACCAGAGGAAGGTTATAAGAATTTTGTGTAACAAACTTTTGGGCAATGGCTTCTGTGACTTGATTTAATGCCTGCCATGCCTCAGGAGTAAGCTTTTGAGGGGAGGAGGGGTGGGAATCACCTCTCAAAATATCATTAAGGGGCAAATGTACACAAGTGGGTAATTTTAAATATATTCATAGCCATTGAATATCCCCCAGTAATTTTTGAAAATCATTAAGGATGTGAAGATGGTCCAACCGTAGTTGTATCTTAGGAATTTGGATCTGATTATCTTGAAGTTTAAGGCCCAAATAGCTATAACGGTTCTGTGTTTGAACCTTATCAGGAGCTATCTCTAGTCCCAAGCTAGTGAGGATTTTGTAAAGGTCCAAGTAACAATTATTATGGTCATGTGTATTAGGTGCAGCAATTAACAAATCATCCATATAATGTAAAATATAAATTTGTGGCCATCACTCTCTCACAAGGTGTACTGCTTGAGCAACGTATTTTTGGCAAAGACTAGGGCTGTTGGCCATACCTTGGGGAAGAACCTTCCACTGAAATCTCTGCATAGGGCCCTGAAAATTAATGCAAGGGAGACTAAAGGCAAAATAGGGTCTATCCTCAGGATGTAAAGGAATGGTAAAAAAACAATCTTTTAAGTCAATAACCATTTTACAATAGTTTTTGGAAATAGCCACTGGTGTGTGAATGCCTGGCTGTAGTGCTCCCATCGGGTGCATAACTTTATTAATGGCACACAAATATTGTAAAAGGCACCACTTGCCTAATTTTTACTTGATAACAAAAATAGGAGTATTCGATGGTGAGGTTGAGGGCTCTACATGGCCGGCTGCCAGCTCTTCCTGCACTAACATGGAGGCAGCTTCCAAATTTTCTTGGGTAAGGGGCCACTGATCCACCCACACAAGAGTCTGAGTCTCCCAAATAAGTTTATCTCCATGGGGTAAAGGAGAGTCAGGGACCGACACTAAAAATCCGAATACCCAAGTCCCTATGTATTTGTTTTTTGTATGTGTTGTATAGGCTCAACCAGTCCTTGTCTCAGTCTCCCAAGGCCTGTACCATGGACAGAATTGATATGAAGCATTTGATGAGTCACTATGGAATTGGGACTGGCCAGAATAACTTCCATTTGACTCAAAATATCTCGGCCCCATAGGTTAACAGGGAGGTCAGGAACAACGAAAGTAGTCACCATTCCTTTATTACCCTCTTTATCAGTCCAGCGAAGAGCCCTAGAGCTGACCAGAGGATTTTTTGTCTGTCCTATCCCTTTAAGGTCAGTCAAGGATGGGGTGAGGGGCCAAGCTGATGGCCAGTATTTTGGAGAAATAATTGTGGCAACAGCTCCAGTACCTAGAATTCCTTGGAATTCTTTTCCTTCAATAAGTAAGGATATGGTGGGTCTATTGTGAGAAATGGGTTGAACCCAATATACATCAGAGGAGCCCAAGGATTCAGTCCCCCTCGGTAGGTTTGGGCGGTGGAAGTGCCTGCTGGATAAAAGGGAAGGAGTATTAATTTGCAAGTCTTGTTCCTGCTGCGATGGCCACAACTCCATTAATAGCTGTGGCCAGTATTTTTATTTCTCCAGTGAAATCATAATCATTAATGCTAGGGAAGAAATGAACACCTTGTAAGTTAGTAGAGGCTCTTCCAAGAATAAAGGCACACATATGAGATGGAGGGGGACCCATAATTCCAGTGGGTATTATCTGGGGCCCTTGCATTGAGTCTAATATAGTATCGGTGGTGGCACAGAAGTCCAATCCTGCACTGCCAGGGGTGGCTAGTTTGAGGGAGGCAATTTTGGAGAAGGATTTTGAGGTAGGTTGGGAGTTTGGGAGGGAACAAATTTTATTGCCCCTGGGTTTGTCCTGGGAGATGTCATGGCCAGGGGCTGGCCCCGCAGGGAATTTCCCAAGAAGAGGAAAGAAATAGGCTGTCTGAGGGCATTTGTCTTAGATCTACACTCACTGCCCCAGTGATGACCTTTACCACATCTAGGGCAAAGGGTAGCTTGGGGGGGTTTAGCCCCAGTTTGAGGAGACACTATTCCTAGGCTTTGTTTGCCTGTCAGACACTTGCGTGCAAAATGGCCAGGTTGTTTACAAGTAAAGCAAGTATTTGAGCCAGGATTGTGAAAGTTCTTGGTAAAAGCGGCACCTAGGACAAGATCCATGGCATGGGCTGCACCCACCCCTGCACAGAGTCTAATAAAGTCAGAAAGTTTCCCTTTATCCTTATGTGGTCAAAAACATCCTGACATGCCGGGTTGAAGTTTTCAAAGGCAAGATGTTTTACAAAGGTGCTTTCGCTTTGGCTTGGTCCAAGCAAGCATTCTGCAGCTAGGTTAAGCCAGGGAACAAAGTAGCTATAAGGCTCTCCGGGCCCTTGTCAAATTTTTGCCAGGGAAGTGGTAGCCAAGGCCTTTTGAGGGAGGTGTCTCCAAGCATATAAGGAAGCCATCTGAATCTGCGTCAAAAGTCCAGCAGGGAAATGTGCCTGTTTAGTTTTAGTGTCAAAAGGCTCATTGCCCACTAGCTTAACATAAGTCCCGGATTTAGAGGAGGCCTTAGTTAATATTTTTTGAGCAGTTTCCCGACAGTGCTCTTTGAAATCTGCATTCCATAACAGGAAGTCTCTGGCACTGAGGGTAGCTTGGTCTAAAAATTTCCAATAATTCGGAGTAAGCCATTGTGTGCTGTGGATTTCTAATAAAGGCAACATGTAGCACGCAGTGGGGCCATAGTGAGCACAAGCCTTTTTAAGTTTTTCAAGAAAATGCAGGCTTAATTTTTTGTAGACTCTGGGTTCCTTCCTGCCTAGGGGTGAACTTCTCATCCTCTGAGTCTTGATCTCCTTAATTCACTTCCTCGCTTCCTCCTCTTGATACTCATCTAAGTCTTTGACCTCAGCCTGGGCAGGCTTATCTATCTGACTGGTGGTGACTGGGAATGCGAGCACAGGCCGATGGAGTGGCTTCACCTTTGTATTAGACCACTGTGGGACAGTTGCACTGACTCCGTACCTAAGGCTAATGAACATAGCTCAGATTGAAGCGATCTTATTTCTTTTAAAGGTTGGATCTGTTCCCTTCTATATTGTAAGGATGCTTTCAAGGGAGCCAGGTTAGGCAAGGGAAGTGGGAAAAAATATCTGGGGGGGGGGGCATTTTTACCCTGAAGGGTCAGAGCACAAAAGGCAGTAGGGATATAGGAGGGAGGTGGATGTGTAAGTCCTATAGGCTGTGGCAGGGTCCTGAGAGGTGGAGGGTCTTCTGAATTGTAGCGAGCTGCTTCCTTCCCCCAGGTAGCCTCCTCCACAGGGGTCAATGTGTCTCCGGGATTTAAAACTGGATAAAGGCAGTTGGTAATTATTGGAGCCTTATTCATTAGGGTGGTATTTTTAGGGGGATCAGGAAGGGTCCCACGGTCCTGGGGAGCCTGAGAAGGGTCTATGTCTATACTAACTGAGGGGCATGCCGAGGGGGAATGAGAGGTAGTTGCATAGTCTCTTCCCCAATCCTGACAAGTTTTAAGGTACCATTGTCAAAGGGTGAACTTTTATGAATTTCATTAATTAAGTTCCAGTAAGAAAAGGTGGGAACAGGCACATTTTTTGGGCAAAGGATTCATAATAATCTTTTATACAGTCTCCTACTCTAAGCCATCTTTTATCATCAATGATCCTTTCAAGGGGAAACCATGGACACAGTTCTCCTTTGTGTGAAAAGAAAAAATTTAAGTCTTTTTTCTTAACACGCGCCCCCAGGTCTTGAAGGACTCCTTGAGGGCTGACAAAAACAAATCATGTGACGAAATTGCTTGTCCCATGGTGGGTCACTCACCGTGCGTCATCCCCACCCTCCTCCTGGATCTGTTTCTCGGTGGTGTCTTCTGCTGTGATCGCGAGCTCCGCTTGACAAAGTCTTCCAGGAGGTCGGGGTCCCCCTCAGTCAAAGGCTCGAGACCCAGTCGTTGGGCGCCAGATGTCCCGGCCGGCAGGACACATCAACGTGGGCAGCGAACCTAGATAGGGAGGAATGAAGGGACAAGAGACACGAGAGATGACAGCAAGACAGGAGTTCTGATCAAGCTGCAAATTTTTATTGTTAACACAGGGGTATTTATATGCTGGATGTGGGAAATCTCTCTTATTTCTAGATGTCTTCACAAGGTGAGATAACCTCAGAAAGTTTCAGGAGGACAGATGGCCGCAGGATGTCTCAGGGAGACAGATGGCTACAGGATGTCTCCCAGACAGGATGTCTCCTGGTGGATGTTTCTTGTAAGTGTCTGGCTATTCTTTGAAGGAGAATTCCTTCTACCTCTGACAGTCAGGGATTCAGTATTTCGAATGGAAAATTGGAAAAAGAATCCAATGTGTATGCAAATATGTGCTACCCAAAAGTCTTCCCACTCTCATTCAGAACAATGCCTTGACATTACCTTCACCCCAAGTAAGACACAATAACAGGAGAAGAGTTAGAAAATCTCTGAATACACATGTGGAATGGAAAATGCTCAGGAGTTAACAACCTTGGAGATGGTAGAGGTGTTTCCAAAAGTAAGGTACATGGTGAAAACTCCACAAACATGGAGCTTTGTTGGCCTAAACACTTCTTGAGAAACTGCCTCTGAGGTTGGGCACTTGAAAAAAATGTTGTTGTTAGGATCTTTTGCTTCCTTTGTAGTGAGACCATCAAAGCTGTGTTTGCATCTATGTGACCTAGAGCACATGGTTTCTTTTATTCCAATGAACATGAGGCAGCAGGGCTGAATTCTCTCTTTGTAGGTAAACTGTTGCCATTTGGGGGCTAATTGTCTCCCAGTGTGGACTGTGAAGCCATTTGGTCTTTCTCTAATTTTTGTGGTGTTTCTTGCAGCTGCACTGGGAGTTTGGTATTTGCTTCACGAAATACGAGGAGGTCAACTGGAACAGAGTGCTGGAGGGAGTTCTGTCACGTGTGGTGGTTAAGGATCTGCAGGAGAGTGCACCAACCAGGCTTCTATTTCACATAGATTGCCCCCTTGACTATAGCAGTCTGATTCTAAACATTGCCCTGAAACCTCTCCATATAACAAGATGCCTTTACATCCAAGGGTATGGGGGCTGCACCATGTCAGTCACAAACCATTTGGAAGCCAATGGCAGATCCACATCACCATACCACAGATGTTTTAACAAACACCTGCACACCACTGTTCTAGGCTGACTACTCAGCAGGCTCCAAATTACTGGCATCTCTGTTCTACACCATTTTCATGAAACCCAGTCAATCAAGGCACTGTCTGGTTCACTCATGATTATCTATAGGACATCCAAAGGTTCTCCAGTGACACCTGGTCATGGGAATTTCAAAAATTCAATGGTATTTATCTATCCATTTTTCAAGGATGAAGTTTGAGTCACTGTGGGATTCAATTCATTCAGCAACCATTAAATGGAGAGGAAGCTCATTTCAATGAAAGCTCAGGAGAATTCTAACAGGCAAGGCTTCCCAAAGACAGGCTAAAAGGTCACATTAAGCCAGGCATTTGAGGTCTACAATGTGTGGTCCATGTGTGTTTTGACTTGCAACTATGGCTGCCAATTCTTTAAGAATAAAATCGTTTGCTATCCTTCCTGAGATTCCCAGTGCTCTGTGAAAAGCTACCCTGGGCCTAGATCTCAGTTTCCAAGGGTGACTCTCATGCCTGGCCTCCTAAAATCCCAACACAATACATGGCAATACTTCTTTGAGGTTAGTTCCAGAACTCAGTCTCTAAGGGGAATCACAGCAGTGTTCAAGCCCAGGTGGACCCAGTCATCTCTTCCAAGGGCCACAAAAATGACCACAATAAAAACCAAAACACTTCCACATGGCCCTCATCTTCTTCCATATAGACACTCATCATAACCTCAGGCTGTAGGTTTCCATGAGGGCCACAGACAAAGACAGTATCCAAAATAAGGTCCTTTGCCCCCATTTGCCTAAAGTCAGTGTGGCAGGTACACTCTACATATGAACCAGGTGTGATCAAAGAGGTCTGGCGTTAATATGGCTCTGATTCTCCAATTTGTGGCCTAATGACTGAGGGGTTTAGATTCTTTTTGTTAATTGGAGTCATGAGAAAACCCAAGAACCTATGGCCTAACCTCTGCAGTGATTTGAAGAACTCATTTGACCCAAAAGATCCCTATCCTCAAAGATGGAGGTCAGGAACCTTACAGAGCAAGGCAAGAGACTTAATCCACAATGACTGCTCTTTTGGCTATTTTGGTTTTAGATGCACATATGGGATTTTTTTAGATCCATCAGGTGCTGAGAATCTAAGCCACAACCTCACACAGGGCCAAGAAGCTGATTCAGACACATCCCTTTCTAAAGCAATTAAGCAAAGAGCCACAGCTGATGCCCATACATTTCCATTTGAAAACTCTTCAGTCTTTTCAAAGGGGTGCCTGAAGCAAAGACCTTCCTGACATTCAGGGCAACAGTACAATAGGTAAGCAAAAGGCCCAAAGCAGAGTTTCTCTACTGAGACTTTCCTGGTCACACTGATATCTGAGTTTTCTGAGATGCTCACCATTCCCTTCAGCTATCCAGTACATAGCCGTGTCACAGAGCTTGGAGGTGGTACATATCTTGGACACAAAACCATGAGCCTATTCTGGAGATTGTCCAGAATTCAGAAAGAAAACAGCAACTTATGTAGATTTTAGGAGTGGCCCATCCATAAGGTAAGCCGCAGATCATTCATAAATACGGCAGGATAAATCCTGGAAAGATTTCTACTAGACAGGACATATGTATTGATGCGCTCTCTTGTCTAATGTCTACAACCATGGACAGAGTGGGATACACAGACATAGAAACACTCGCCTTGTCAAAAGACTTACTAGAAACAATTCACACCAAACCAAACCAAACAACTTTCCTACCTATACTCAGAACATGAGACAAACCAAAAACCCACACCCACACCCACACAGACCCCCAAGTAGGTCTGTGAAAATACGGAGTGTCCTTTGACTGGTGGGCCTTAATATATTCCCCCATAATGGGCTGTCCTGTCTCAGATCTGGTCTCTGTGTCCAACTCTATGAAGCTGTCAGGAGCCAGTGGTGAGCCACTACCTTCTTTCTCAGAAAAAGCCCCTCTTCAGACCTTCTTGGCATTTGGCCATCCTCACATCAGTAGGTACCAAGAAAGACTGTCTCTGTCCTTGGAAATTCCAAACAAGTTTGACCACTGGGAGTTGGACTTGGACTGGCTCTGGGTGCCTGGCTTCCTGTATCCCAAGTTCAGAGATTTCCATCACCAAGGAAGTTAGTTGAGGTCACTTCCTTCAGGAACTGAATGAGGTCACTGCCTTGGAAACCACTTTGTCCTCACAGTTGCTTCCAAGGGTCCCATGAGATGGATGCTGCCCCTATTTCCCGTGACACTTTCACAAGTTAGAATTGTATATCACCCATAGGCACCCGGGAACAGCTCTCCACAAAGGCCTGGTTTGGTCCATCTTCTCTACATTAAGAAGAGAGAGGCTGATTCTGACACAACCCTTCATCCTGACCAGGTTGTTTGCCATGGAAGATTACTTTTAATCTTTCAGGTCCTTCATTGCTGCCTACATCTTCTTCATGGATCATTTCTGCATGGACCTTTAAGATTCTCAGCAAGTGGAAGATCCCCTACATTCCTGTATTGTAAGACCAACTCTGTCCCTGCTCTTCTGTAAAGTTAGATTGAGGGAAGAGTGTATGGTTAGGGTTAATAACATGTTTGATTTGTGTTATGACTCATTCTGCTGGATGAATAATGGTATTGGGAACCTGCGATATTTATAAGATTATATAGGTGAAATATATGTATGAAAACAGAAATCTAGAATTTGAAGCCCAGAAGCGCATTGGGCCCTTGATTGGGATACATAGTGTTGAATTACATTCTGCACAGATGTCTCAGATTAATCCATATACAATGGCATAGGACCTTGTAAATTGGATGATTGAATGAGGAAGAGAACATCCAGTCAAAAAGGGATAGTTGGTAGGATTACAAAGATAATCGGTAGGTTAGGAAGTAGAGTGAGTTTAGAATTTGGACCGAAACTTCTTTAAAAATAGGGTTTCAGTTAGAGAGTGAATGTAAATGTCAGCACATATGAAGATTCAGTCACAATGATGAACTTTGAAAAATATGTGGGAAAGCAGTTAATAATAGAGATATTACAAAATCAGGCAAAGTATAAAGTGAGTGATAGGATTAGACATTTTGAACAGGGTTGAGTTTGAATATATAATCTTAAGAAGAAACAAATATGCAGTCACCAGTAGGATTGACATTTGAGAGCATTAGACAACCTGGCCTTGGATGCTTTTAGTAATCCATGTTCACTTTCCCTTTAGGCTTTGGTAAAATCACAAGTGTGACCTTTGCATTTTTTGTCCAGAATATTACAGTCATAGAATGTATATGTAGATCAGGTGACATGAATATTTCTTCCAGCAATTCTGGGAGCAATGTTTTGAAGTCCTATAAATTAGTATTGGGTGTACAAAGAGGTGTACCCTGTGTGTATGAATATAGAGATAATGCATGAATAGACCACATTTTGAATAAATAATATAACTGGTCCCACTTTAAATAACAGATTGAATTGATATCTGAAATCTTATAAGAAATCTTATATTGATATAACATCATTCATTCCAACCAGCAATACATCTAAAGGTAATATTAGGATTATAGTTTATCATGAAAAACATGTGAGTTTTGCTTCAAAAGTGATCATGGAAATTGAAAATAATGTGTTTAAAAAGAAGTCTCATCAAAAGACCAGTCAAGAAACATGGAGGAATACATGTGTTCTGACGAAGAAAGTGATTGAAAGTGAAACTAATGCCTATAAATTTGCGAACTTGTGGATGAAAATATATCCTATGATGTGCATAAACTGAAGAAACAGTAATGTAGCAGTCTTGAATAAAAATGAACATCAAAATACACATCATGTCCCATAGGAATCTACTTGCATTGATGTTAAACTGGGTCAGTTACTGTAGAAATATTAGGATTTTTATGCACCATTCACTAAAGTTAATTTTCAGTACTAGGAAACAAATATGTATTTAAGGAGAATGAATATTTTGAGAAAAGTCTTGAGAAAATTTGATTATAAATCCACATACTTGAATATGAATGAGTTAAGGGAGTGTATAATAAGACACATATTTCATATTTTAAAATATCTGGAGAGTATATATATATATATATATATATATATATATATATATACACACACACACACACACACACACACACACACAAACAAACATACACAGACATTAAAAATAACATAATATATACCAATTGAAATTCACCATGAAATGTATATCATCCAGAGATCCAAAAATACTTATTTTCTTGAACCTGGATTTATGTATAATGTTATTCAACAAGGAAGCTCACTCATAGGTTGAATTTTCAGTTCCAATAGCATTTAGGAAGAGTGATCTCTTAAAATTTGTATCTGCCAAGTCAGCCACGTCACAAGAATGTACGTGTGGTATAAGGTAAGATTCTATAATTGCATGTAAAAATACATGTGCTGAATAGGCTACAGAGAAAGGGAGACAGGAATTCACATATTTGTTAACTTTAAAACACATGGAGAACTATTTCAACAAATAATTGACTACATTTATATCTCCTATCCTATATAATGCAAAAGACAATTCCAACTATACACCATGCCTCCAGTTCTGAACTGCTTGTATTTTTTTCTTTTTGGGTTATTTTTCTCCATCTTGTTAGGATTAGTTGTCAGAGTCTACCAAGGTAGGTGTTAGTGTCAGGTATTCAGTATTTCGAATGGAAAATTGGAAAATGAATACAATGTGTATGTAAATATGTGGTACACAAAAATCTTTCCACTCTCATCCAGAACAATGCCTTGACATTACCATCACCCAGAGAAAGACACAATTAGAGGAGTAGAGTTAGAAAATCTGTGAATAAATAACTGGGATGGAATATGCTCAGGAGTTCACAAACTTGGAGGTGGTAGAGGAGATTCCAAAAGTAAGGGACAGAGTAAACACTCCACAAACATGGAGCTCTGCTGGCCTAAAGACTTCTTGAGAAACTGCCTCATAGGTTTGGCACTTGAAATATATATTATTGTCTGGAGCTTTAGCTTCCGTTGTAATGAGACCATCAAAGCTGGGTCTGAATCTATCTGACCTGGAGGACAAGGTTCCTTATTTTCCACTGAATATGAGGCAGCAGTGCTGAATTCTCTCTTTGTAGGTAAACTGTGGAAACGGGGGGCTAAGTGTATCCACATGTGGACTGTGAAGCCATTTGGTCATCCTCCACTTTTCGTGGTGTTTCTTGCTGCTGCACTGGGATTTTGGTATTGCTTCATGAAATACATAGAATTCAACTGTTACCCGGTGCTTGAGGGAGTTCTGCCATGTGTGGTAGGTCAGGGTCTGCAGGAGAATGCACCAACGAGGCTTCTATCCCACATAGCTTGCCCCCTTGACCATAGCACCTTGATTCTAAACATTGCCCTGAAACCTCTCCATATAACAAGATGCCTTTACATATAAGGGTCTGCTGGCTGCACCACGTCAGTCACAAGCAATTTGGACGCCAATGGGAGATCCATATGGCCCCACCACAGATGTTTTATCACACACCTTCCCACCACAACTCTGGGCCCACTCCTCAGCAGTCTTCAACTTTCTGACATCTTTGTTCTGAACCATTTTCATGAAAACCAGTCAATCAAGGCACTGTATTATATACTCATGATCAGAAACAGGACATCCAAAGTTTCTCCAGTGCCACCTGGTGATGGGAATTTAAAAAATTTCATGGTATTTATCTAGCCATTTTTCAAGGATGAAGTTGGAGGCACTGTGTGTTTCAATTCATTCTGGAACCATTAAATGGGGAGGAAGCTCATTTCAATGAAATCTCTGGAGAACTCTCACAGGCAAGTCTTCCCAAATAGTGGCCAAAAGATCACATGAATTCAGGCCCATTGATGTCTACAATTTGCCGTCCATGTGTGATTTGACTCTCATCTATGGCTGCCAAGTCTTTCACAATAAAATCATGTGATATCCTGGCTCAGATTCCCAGTGCTGTGTGAAAAGCCACCCTGTGTCTATATCTCAGTGTCCAAGGGCCACTCTCTTGCGAAGCCTCCTAAAATCCCAAGACAATTCTTGGCAATACTTCTCTGAGGTCAGTTCAAGAACTCATTCTCTAAGGGAAATGACCCCAGAGTTCAAGCCCAGGTGGACCAAGTCATCTCTTCCAACCGCCACACAAATGACCACAATTAAAACCAAAACACTCCCACATGGCCCTCATCTTCTTCCATATAGACACTCATTATTACCTCTGGCTGGAGGTTTCCATGAGGGGCGCAGCCCAAGACAGTGTCCAAAATACACTCCCTTGCCCCTCATTTGCCTAAAGTCTGGGTGGCCTGGAAACTCGTCCGGGGAAGCAGGAGTGATAAAATAGGCCTGCTGTAAATACTGCTCTGCTTCTCCAGTTTGAGTCCTACTGAAAGTCAGTTATAAATTCTTTATGTGATTTGGATTTTGCAGAAAACCCAAGCACCTATGGGCTAGCCTCTGCAAGGCTTTGAAGAACTCATTTGAACCAAAGGTTCCTATTCACCCTTGATTGAGGTCAGGAACCTTACAGAGGTAGGCGAGACACTTCTTCCACAATGACTGCTCTTTTGACTAATTTAGTTTTGGATTCACACATGGGATCTTTTTTTACATCCATCATGTGCTGAGAATCTAAGCCACAGCCTCACACAGGACCTAGAGCCTGATTCAGATACATCCCATTCCAAAGCAATTAAGCACAGAGCCACAGGTGATTCCCATTAGTTTCCATTTGAAAACTGTTTTCTTCAGGCTTCCCAAATTGGGGCCTGAGGCAAAGGCCTTCCTGACATTCAGGGCAACAGAACAATAGGTAAGAAAACAGCCCAAAGCAGTGTTTCTCCACTGAGACTTTCCTGATCACACTGATATCTCAGTTTTCTGAGATGCTCGCAATTCCCTTCAGCTATCCAGTACATGGCCATGTCACAGAGCTTGGAGGTGGTACATATCTTCGACACAAAAACATGAGCCTATTCGGGAGAGTGGCCAGAATTCAGAAAGAAAACAGGAACTTAGGAAGATATCAGGATTGCCCATGGATAAGGAAAGCCACAGTTCATTCATAAATTGGGAAGTATGAATGCTGGGAAGCTTTCTACTAGACAGGACACATCCATTGAAGCATTCTCTTTTCTAATGTCAACAACCACGGACACAGTGGAATACACAGACCCAGAAACACTCACCTTGTCAGACGACTTACTAGAATCAGTTCACTCCAAACCAAACAAATCACCTTTCTTACATATTCTCAGAGCATGAGACAAAAAAACACAAACCCACACACACACACCCACAAAGGCAAATCCTTCCCCCAAGAAGGTCTGTGACTATCCGGAGGTCCTCTGACTGATGGGCCATACTATGTTCCTCCGAAATGGCCTGTCCTGTCTCAGATCTGTTCTCCTTGTGCAACTCTATGAAGTTGACAGGAGCCAGTGGCGAGCCACTACCTGGTTTCTCAGGAATGGCCGCTCTTCAGAGCTTTCCTGGAATTTGGCCATCCTCACATCAGTAGGTACCAAGAAAGACTAACTCTGTTCTTGATGAATCCAAACAAGTGAGACCACTTTGATTGAAACTGGGACTGGCTCTGGGTGCCTGGCTTCCTGGATCCCATGTTCAGAGAGTTCCATCATCAAGGAAGTGATGTGAGGTCACTTCCATCAGAAACTGAATGAGGTCACTGCCTTGGCAACCACATTGTCCTAACACTTGCTTCCAAGGGTCCCATGAGATTGAGGCTGCCCCTACTTCCTGTGACACTTTCACAAGTTAGAATGCTATATCAACCATAGGCACTCGGGAACAGCTCTCCACACAGGCCTTCTTTGGTCCATCTTCTCTACATTAAGAAGAGAGAGACTGATTCAGACACAACCCTTCATCCTGACCAGACTCTTACTCTCTCTGGTCCTTCATAGCTGCCAACATCTTGTACAGAGATCATTTCTGCATGGACGTTATAGGTTCTCAGCAGGTGGAAGATCCCCTACATTCCTGTATTGTAAGACCAACTCTTTCTCTGCTCTTATGTAAAGTTAGATTGAGGGAACAGTGTATGGTTAGGGTTAATAACATGTTCGATATGGGTTAGGAATCATTCTGCTGGATGAATAATGGTATTCGGAACCTGTGATATTTATAAGACTATCGAGGTGAAACATAAATATGAAAACAGAAATCTAGGAATGATTGGAAGCCCAGAAGGTCATTGGGCACTCAATTGGTATACTTAGCTTTGAATTTTGTTCTGCACAGATGTTTCAGATAAATAGAAAATCAATGGCCTAGGACCTTGTACCTTGGATCATTGAATGTAGAAGAGAACATCCACTCAAACAGGGATAGTCGGTAGGATTAGGAAGATAGTTCGTAGGTTTCAAAAGAATAGGGAGTAAAGCATTTGGACCAAAAGTTTTTTAGCTATGGGGATTCAGTTAGAGAGTGAATGTCAATGTCAGCACATGTGAAGAGTCATTCGCAATTATTAACTGGAGAAAAGGTGTAGGAAAGCAGATATCAATAGAGACATTAGGAAATCAGGTACATTACAATGTGTGTGATAAGAAAATACATTTTTAACAGGGTTGAGGTTGAATATATAATCTTAGGAAGAAACAAATATGTAGTCTTATTATACCATTAAGAATGATATTTGAGAGCATTAGGGAACCAGGTCATGGATGTTGTTAGTAATACATGGTCACATTCAATTTGGGCTTTGGTACAATCATAAGTGTGACCCTTGCATTTTGTGTCAGGAATATTACTGAGATGAAATGTATATGTATATTAGGTGAGTAGAAAATTCATCATGAAATATATATCATCCACAGGACCAAAAATATTCATTTTACTTAACGTGGATATATAGGTGAAATATAAGTATGCAAACAGAAGCCTAGGTAAGATTTGAAGCCCAGAAGAACACTGGGCCTTTGATTGTGATACTTAGATTTGAATTATGTTCTGCAGAGTTGTCTCAGATAAATCGATATACAATGGTACAGGACCTTGTACCTTGGATGATTGAATGTCAAAGAGAACATCCAGTCAAACAGGTATAGTCAGTAGGATTAGGAATATAGACTGTAGGATTAGAAAGAAGAATGAGTAAAGGATTTGGACAAAAAGCTATGCTTCTCCAATTTGAGGCCTACTTTCATGCGTGGGCGACGCTCATGTGTGGCCTCCTAATATCTCAACACAATTAATGGAAATACTTCTCTGAGGTCATTTCCAAAACTCAGTATCTTAGGGGAATCACACCAGAGTTCAACCCCAGGTGGACCCAGTCATCTCTTCCAACCACAACACAAATGACCACAATTAAAACCAAAACACTCCCACATGGCCCTCATCTGCTTCCATATAGACACTCATTATAACCTCTAGCTGGAGCTTTCCATGATGGGCACAGCCCAAACAGTGTCCAGAACAAGCTCCCTTGCCCCTCATTTGCCCAAAGTCAAGGTGGCCTGGACACCCTTCCTGTTAACCAGGAGTGATCAATAGGCCTGCCGTTAATACTGCTCCGCTTCTCCAATTTGAGGCCTACTGACTGTGGGGTTTAGATTCTTTATGTGAATTGGAGTCATGAGAAAACACAAGCACCTATGGGCTACCTTTTGCAGGGCTTTGAGCAACCCATTTTATTGAGTCTAGGAGTTGGACAAAAAGTTCTTTAGCAAAGGGGTTTTATTAGAGATTGAATGTAAATGTCAGCAAATCTGAAGAGTCATTCACAATGATGAACTGGAAAAAAGGTGTAGGAAAGCAGGTATCAATAGAAACATTAGGAAATCAGGCAAAGTACAAAGTGTGTGACAGGAAAAGACATTTTTAACAGGGTTGAGGTTGAATATATAATCTTAGGAAGAAACAAATATGTAGTCACCAATAGGAATGATATTTGAGAGCATTAGAGAACCAGGACATGAATGTTTTTAGTAATACATGGTCACATTCAATTTAGGCTTTGGAACAATCATAAGTGTGACCCTTGAATTTTGTGTCAGGAATATCACTGAGATGAAATGTATATGTATATCAGGTGAGTAGAGTATTTCTTCCAACGTTTCTGAAGCAATAATTTAAAGACTTATACTTTAGTATTGGGGATACAAAAGGTGTACCCTGTGTCTATGAATATGGAAAAGATGCCATAATGGAAAATACTGTAAATAAATAACATAGCTGGTTCCAACTTTAAATAATGGATTGAATTGAGATCTGAAAATATATAGAAAATCTTATATTGATATATGTACATTCCTTCCAACCAGTTATACATCTAATTTTGATATTAGCATTATGGTTTATCACGAAGAGTGTGTGAGTTTTGCTTCAAAAATGATTATGGAAATTGAAAATAATGTGTTTGGAACGAAGTCTCATTAAAAGACCAGTCAAGAAACATGGAGGAATACATGTGTTCTGAGGCAGGAAGTGATTGAAAGTGAACCAAATGCCTACAAATTTTTGAACTTGTGGATGAAATGATATAACCTTTGATGTCCATAAACTGAAGAAATAGTAATGTACAAGTGTTGAATATAAATGACCTTCAAATATACATCATGTCCCATAGGGTTCTACTTGCATTCATGTTAAACTGGGTCAGTTACTGTAGAAATATTAGGATTTGTAAGCACCATTCACCGAAATTAGTTTTCAGTACTAGGAAATAAATATGTATTTCAGGTGGATGAATATTTCTGAGAAAAATCTTGTGAAATGTTGATTATAAATCCACATATAGAAACATGAGTGAATTTAGGAAGTGCATAATAAGACACATATATTTCATATTTTGAAAAATCTGGAGAGTATATATATATATATATATATATATATATATATATATAGAGAGAGAGAGAGAGAGAGAGAGAGAGAGAAATAGATATATAGATAGATACATAGATAGAAACACACATTCAAAGACATTAAAATGGAGCAATATATATGACAATCGAAATTCATCATGAAATATATATCATCCACATATCCAAATATATTCATTTTAATGAACATGGATTTATGTATTATGTTGTTCATCTAGGAAATTCACCCTCAGGTTGAATTCCAGTTCCATCAGTATTTAGGGGGAGTGATCTCTTCTCACAATTTGTATCTTCCAAAATCAGTGAGCTCACAAGAATGTACATGAGATACCAGGTAGGATTCTAAATATGCCTAAAATAATACATGTGCTGAATAGGCTACAGAGAAAGGGAGACAGAAATTTACAAATGGGTTAACTTTAAAAACTCATGGAGAAATATTACAATGAAAAATTGACTAGATTTATAACACATACCATTGATAAAGCATAAGGCAAATTAAAGTATACACCATGCTTCCTATGAATGGCCTGTATTCGTATTCTGTTAGGTTTCTTTTTCTCATATTAGGATTAGTAGTCAGAGTCTAGTAGGGTATGGGTTAGTGTCAGGGATTCAGTATTTCAAATGGAAAATAGCAAAATGAATCTAATGTGTATGCAATTATGTTCTACACAAAAATCTTCCCACTCTCATCCAGAACAATGCCTTCACATTACCTTCGCAGCAACTAAGACACAATTAGTGGAGAAGAGTTAGAAAATCTGTGATTACATCTGTGGAAAGGAAAATGATCAGGAGTTCACAAACTTGGAGGTGGTAGAACAGTTTCCAAAAGTAAGGGAGAGGGTAAACACTACACAAACTTGGAGCTCTGCTGGCCTAATTACTTTTTGATAAACTGCCTCTGAGGTTGGGCCCTTGAAATATACGTTGTTGTCAGGAGCTTTAGCGTCCTTGGTAGTGAGACTACCAATTCTGGGTCTGCATCTATGTGACATGGAGGACATGCTTCCTTATTTTCTAGTGAACATGAGGCAGCAGTTCTTAATTTTCTCTTTTTAGGAAACTGTGGCCACTGGTGTCTAAGTGTCTACCTGTGTGGACTGTGAAGCCATTTGGTCATCCTCCACTTTTCATGGTGTTTCTTACTGCTGCACTGGGAGTTTGGTGTTGGCTTCACGAAATACAAGGAGTACAACTGGGACACAGTTCTGGAGGGAGGACTCTCACGTGTGGTGGGTCAGGGTCTGCAGGAGAATGCACCAACCACGCTTCTATCCACATAGCTTTCCACCTTGACCAAAGCAACCTGATTCTGAACATTGCCCTGAACCCTCTCCATATAACAAGATGCCTTTACATATAAGGGTCTGCTGGGTTCACCATGTCAGTCACAAGTCATTTGAAAGCCAATGGCAGATCCACGTGGCCCCACCACAGATGTTTTTTCACACACCTACACTCCACTGCTCTAGGCCCCCTACTCGACAGGGTCCAAATTTCTGGCATCTATGTTCTACACCATTTTCATGAAACCCAGTGAATTAAGGCAGGGTCTGGTACACTCATGATCAGCAACAGGACATCCAAAGGTTCTCCAGTGCCACCTGATCATGGGAATTTTAAAAATTTCATGATATTTATCTAGCCATTTTTCAAGGATAAAGTTGGAGCCACTGGGGGTTTCAAATTATACAGGAACCTGTAAATAGTGAGGAATCTCATTGCAATAAAATCTCTGGAGAACTCTCACAGGCAAGGCTTTCCAAAGAGTTGCCAAAAGGTCACATGAAGCCTGGGCCATTGAGGTCTACAATGTGAGGTACATATGTGTTAAGACTCTCAACTATACATGCCAAGACTTTCAGAATAAAATCATGTGATATCCTTGCTGAGATTCCCAGTGATCTGTGGAAAGCCAAAATGGGCGTAGATCTCAGTTTCCAAGGGCAAATCTCATGCGTGGCCTCCTAAAATACCAACATAATTTATGGCAATACTTCTCTGAGGTCAGTTCCAGAACTCAGTCTCTAATTGGAATCACACCAGAGTTCAAGCACAGGTTGACCCAGGCATCTCTTCCAACTGCCACACAAATGACCACAATTAAAACCAAAACACTCCCACATGGCACTCATCTTCTTCTATATATACACTCATCATAACCTGTGCCTGGAAGTTTCCATGAGGGGCGCAGTCCAAGACAGTGTCCAAAAAAAGCTCCCTTGCCCCTAATTTGCCTAAAGTCAGGGTGGTCTGGACACCCTTCCTGTGAACCAGGAGTGATCAAATAGACTTGTGTTTAATACTGCTCCACTTCTCCAATCTGAGGCCTAATGACTGTGGGGTTTGGATTCTTTATTTGAATTGGAGTCATGAGAAAACCCAAGCATCTATGGGCTAGAATCTGCAGGGCTTTGAAGAACTCATTTGACCCAAAGGATCCCTATTCTCACTGATGTAACTCAGGAACCTTACAGAGGAAGGTGAGAGACTTAATCCACAATGATTGCTCTTTTGGCCATTTTGGTTTTGGATGCACACATGGGATCTTTCTTTAGATCGATTAGGTGCAGAGAATCTAAGCCACAGCCTCACACAGGGCCAGGAGGCTGATTCAGTCACATACCTTTCCAAAGCAATTAAGCAAAGAGCCACAGGTGATGCTCATTCATTTCCATTTGAAAACTGTTTTCATCAGGCTTCACAAAGGGTTGGCCTTAGGCAAAGACCTTCCTGACATTCAGGACAACAGAAGAATAGGTAAGCAAAAGGCCCAAAGCAGGGTTTTTCCACTGAGACTCCCTGGTCACACTGATATCTGAGTTTTCTGAGATGTTCGCCATTCCCTTCAGCTATCCAGTACATGGCCATGTCACAGAGCTTTGAGGTGATACATATCTTGGACACAAAACCATGAGACTATTATGGAGAGTGGCCAGAATTCAGGACGAATACAGGAATTTAGGATCATAGTAGGTCTTGCCCATGGATAAGGCAAGCTGCAGTCCATTCATAAATTGGGCAAGATGAATGCTGGGAAGCTTTGTCCTAGACAGGACACACCCATTGTGGCATTCTTTTTTCTAATGTCTACAACCATGGAGACAGGGGGATACACAGACATAGAAACACTCGCCTTGTCAAAGACTTATTGGAAACATTCCACTCCAAAACAAACAAACCGACATTTTTTTTTACCTATTCTCAGAACATGAGACAAAACCACAAACTGTCGTCCACACACACCAAGGCACCTTTTCCCCCAAGTAGGTCTGTGACTATCCGGAGTGTCCTCTGACTGGTAGGCCGTATTTCTCAACAATGGCATTTCCTGTCATAGATCTGGTCTCCTTTGACAACTCTGTGAAGTTGTCAGGAGCCAGCGGTGAGCCACTTTCTGTCCTCTCAGGAAAGGCCCCTCTTAAGAGCTATCCTGGCATTTGGCCACGCTCACATTAGTAGGTCCCAAGAAAGACGGACTCTCTCCTTGGTAAATCCAAACAAGTGAGCTCACTGGGACGGCGACTGGTACTGGTAATGGGGGCCTAGCTTCCTGGATCCTAAATTCAGAGAGTCTCATCACCAAGGAAGTAGGTGAGGTCACTTTCTTCAGGAACTGAATGAGGTCACTGCCTTGGCCACCACTTTGTCCTAACAGTTGCTTCGTATGCTCTCTGAGATCGAGGCTTTGCCTACTTCCTGTGACACTTTCACAAGTTAGAATGGTATAGAAACCATAAGTACCTGGGAACAGCTCTCCACCCAGGCTTGGTTTTGTCCTTCTTCACTACATTAAGAAGAGAGAGGCTGATTCAGACACTGACCAGGTTGTGTGCCATGCAAGATGACTTTTGCTCTCTCAGGTCCTTCATAGCTGACTACATCTTCTCAAGGGATTATTTCTGCATGGACTTCTGAGGTTCTCAGCTGGTGGAAGATCCTCTAGCTTCCTGTATTGTAAGACCAACTCTGTCCCTGCTCTTCTGTAAAGTGAGATAGAGTGAACAGTGTATGGTTAGGGTTAAAAGCATGTTTGATTTGAGTTAGGAATCATTCTGCTGGATGAATAATGGTATTGGGAATCTGTGATATTTAGAAGAATATAGACGTGAAATATATGTATGAGAACAGAGATCTAGGAACGATTTGAAGCCTAGGAAGGCATTGGGCCCTTGATTGAGATAATTAGCTTGAATTATGTTCTGCACCGAGGTCTCAGATAAATCGATACACAATGGCATAGGACCGGGTACCTCGGATGATTGAATGTAGAAGAGAACATCGAATAAAAAAGGGATAGTCTGTAGGATTAGGAAGATAGTCAGTATGTTAAAGAAGAAGAGTGAGTCTAGGAATTGGAAAAAAAATTCTTTAACAATAGGGTTTCAGTTAGAGAGTGAATGTGAATGTCAGCACATGTGAAGAGACCATCACAATGATGAACTGGAGAAAATATGTAGGAAAGCAGATATCAATAGGGACATTTGGAAATCATGCAAAGTATAAAGTCAGTGATAGTATTATATATTTTCAAGAGGGTTGAGGTTGAATATATTATCTTAGAAACAAATATGTACTCACCAATAGGATTGATATTTGAGAGCATTAGGCAAAATGGACATGCATGTTTTTAGTAATCCATGTTCACTTTCCATTTAGGCTTTGGCACAATCATAAGTGTGACCTTTGCATTTTGTGTCCAGAATACTACTGTGATAAAATGTATATGTAGATCAGGTGAAATGAGTATTTCTTCCACCATTACGGGGAGCAAAATTCTGAAAACTTATAAATTAGTACTGAGGATACAAATAGGTGTACCCCCGTGTTGATGATTATAGAGATGATGCATGAATAGACCATATTGTGAATAAAGTATATAACTGGTTCCAAGTTTAAATAATGGATTGAATTTACCTCTGAAAATATATAGGAAATCTTATATATATACATTCATTCAAATGAGTTATATATCAAATGGTAATATTCTGGTTACAGTTTATCATGAAGAGTGTGTGAGTTTTGTTTCAAAAATGATCATGCAATCGAAAATAATGTGTTTTGAAATAAGTCTAGTGAAAAGACCAGTAAAGCAACATGGAGAAATACATGTGTTCTGAAGTAGGAAGTGATTGAAAGTAAACCAAATGCCTATAAATACCTATACATTTGTGAACTTGTGGATAAGAAAGTATATCTTATGATGTCCATAAACTGAAGAAATTGTAATGTACAAATGTTGATTAAAAATGAACATCAAAATACACATCATGTTCCATTGGAATCTACTTGCATTGATGTTAAACTGGGTCAGTTACTGTAGAAATATTAGGATTTCTAAGCACCTATCACTGAAATTAGTTTTCAGTACTAGAAAACCAATATGTATTTCAGGTGGTTGAGTATTTCTGAGATTAATCTTGTGAAATGTTGTTAATAAATACACATACAGGAACATGAATTAATTTAAGGAGTGTATAATAAGACACACATATTTCATATTTTGGAAAATCTGGAGAATATATATATATATATATATATATATATATATATATATATATATACACACACACACACACACACACACACACACACGCACACACATTGATATGCAGCAATATATATGCCAATCGAAAATCATCATGAATTATAATTCATCCACATATCCAAAAATATTCATTTTGTTGATCATGGATTTATGTTAATTATGTCTAATGTTTTTCACTAGAAAGCTCACCCACAGGTTGAATTTTGAGTTCCATCAGTATTTAGGGGGAGTCATCTCTTCTCACAATTTTTATATACCAAAGTCAGTGAGCTCACAGGAATGTACGTGTGATATCAGGTAGGATACTATATATGCATAAAAAGATACATGTGCTGAATAGGCTTCAGAGAAAGGGAGACAGGAATTTTCATATGTGTTAACTTTAAGAACTCATGAAGAAATATTACAAAGAAAATTGACTAGATTTATAATACATCCTCTTGATAAAGCAGAAGGCAAATCCAAGTATACACCATGCTTCATATGAAAGGCTTGCATTTCTATTCAGTTACGTTTCTTTTTCTCCATAATATTAGGATTAGTAGTCAGAGTCTAGTAGGGTATTTGTTAGTGTCAGGGATTCAGTATTTCAAATGGAAAATAGGAAAATGAATCTAATGTGCATGCAAACATGTGCTACACAAAATTCTTCCCACTCTCATTCAGAACAAAGCCTTGACACAACCATCGATCCAAGTAAGACACAATTAGAGGAGAGGAGTTAGAAAATCTGTAAATACATATGTGGAATAAAAATTGTTCAGGAGTTCACAACACTGGAGGTGGTAGAACAATTTCCAAAAGTAAGGGAGAGGGTAAACACTCCAGAAACATAGAGCTCTGCTGGCCTAAAGACTTCTTGAGAAACTTCCTCTAAGGTTGGGCACATGAAATATATGTAATTTTCACACGATTTAGCTTGGTTTTGGAGTGACACCATCAAACCTGTGTCTGCATCTATGTGACCTGAAGGACATGGTTCCTTATTTTCTAATGAACATGAGGCAGAAGTTCTGAATTCTCTTTTTGTAGATAAACTGTGGCCACTGGGAGCTAAGTGTCTTCCCATGTAGTCTGTGAAGCCATTTGGTCATCCTCCATTTTTCCTGGTGTTTCTTGCAGTTGCACTGGCAGTTTGGTATTGGTTTCATGAAATACAAGGAGTACAACTGGGACACAATGCTGGAGGGAGTTCTGTCACGTGTGGTTGGTCAGGGTCTTCAAGAGAATGTATGAACCAGGCTTCTATCCAACAATACTTTCCCCCTTGACTATAGCAACCTGACTCTGAACATTACCCTGAAACCTCTGCATATAACAACATGCCTTTACATATAAGGGTCTGCTGCCTGCACCTTGTCAGTCACAAGGCTTTTCGAAGCCAATGGCAGATCCAGGTGGTCCTACCAAAAATATTTATTCACACACCTACAGTCCACTGCTCTATGTCCACTACTCAGCAGGCTCCAACTTACTGGCATCTCTGTTCTACACCAGTTTCACGAAACCCAGTGAATCAAGGCACTGTCTGGTACACTCATGATCAGCAAAAGGATATCCAAATGTTCTCCAGTGCCACCTGGTCATGGGAATTTCAAAAATTTCAAGGTATTTATGTAGCCATTTTTCAAGGATGAAGTTGGAGTCACTGTGGGTTTCAATTAATTCAGGAACCATTGAATGGTGAGGAAGCTCATTTCAAAGAAAGCTCTGGAGAACACTCACAGGCAAGCCTTCCCAAAAGGTGGCCAAGTGGTCACATGAAGCCAGGCCCATTGAGGTGTACAATGTGAGTTCCATGTGTCTTTAGACTCTCAAGTATGGCTACGAAGTCTTTAAGAATCAAATCATGTGATATCCTGGCTTAGATTCCCTGAGCTCTGTTGGAAGCCATCCTGGGCCTAGATCTCAGTTTCCAAGGGCGATTCTCATGTGTGGCCTCCTAAAATCCCAAGACTATTTATTGCAATACTTCTCTGAGGTCAGTTCCAGAACTCAGTCTCTAAGGGGAATTACACCAGAGTTCAAACCCAGGTGGACCCAGTCATCTCGTCCAACAGCCACACAAATGACCTCAATTTAAACCAAAACACTCCCACATGGCGCTCATGTTCTACCACATAGACACTCATCATGAACTCTGGCTGGAGGTTTCCATGAGGGCGCAGACCAAGACAGTGTACAAAATAATCTCCCTCATTTGCCTAAAGTCAGGGTGGCCTGGACACACTTCCTGCGAACTAAGAGTGAACAAATAGGCCTGACCTTAATACTGCTCCACTTTACCAATTTGAGGCTACTGCCTGTGGGGTTTAGATTCTTTATGTGAATTGGAGTCATGAGAAAACCCAGGCACCTATGGCCTAGCCTCTGTAGGTTTTGAAGTACTCATTTGATGCAAAGCATCCCTATTCTTACTTGATGGAGGTCAAGAACCTTACAGAGGAAGGCGAGAGACTTCATCACAATTACTGCTCTTTTGGCCATTTTGGTTTTCGATGCACACATGGGAACTTTCTTTAGATCCATCAGGTGCTGAAAATCTAAGCCACAGCCTCACACAGGGCGAAAGGGCTGATTCAGACACATCCCTTTCAAAGAAATTAAGCAAAGAGCCATAGGTATGCCCATTCTTTTTTATTTGAAAACTCTTTTCTTCAGACTTCACAAAGGGGTAGCCTGAATCAAAGACCTTCATGACATTCAGGTCAAAAGAAAAATAGGTAAGCAAAAATCCCAAAGCAGAGTTTCTCCACTGAGACTTTCCTGGTCACATTGATATCTGAGTTTTCTGAGATGCTCGTCATTCCCTTCAGCTATCCAGTTCATGGCCATGTCACAGAGCTTGGAGGTGGTATATATCTTGGACACAAAACCATGGGCCTATTCTGGAGAGTGGCCAGAATTCAGGAAGAAAACAGGAAAACTTAGGAAGTTATCACTGGTTGCCCACCAATAAGGTAAGCTACAGTCCATTTTAAGTGGGGAAGGACGAATGCTGGGAAGCTTTCTAATAGACAGGAGACATCCATTGATGCTTTCTCTATTCTAATGTCTACAACCACAGACACACTGGGATACACAGACATAGAAATACTCGCCTTGTCAAACAACTTTCTAGTAACAGTCCACTCCAAACCAAACAAACCGACTTTAGTACCTATTCTCAGAACATGAGACAAAACCACAAACCCACAACCACACCCACAAAGGCACTTTCTTAGCCCTAGTAGGTCTGTGACTATCTGGAGTGTCCTCTGATTGGTGGGGCACACAATGTTCCCCCGAAATGGCCTGTCCTAAGATCTGGTCTCCTTGGCCAACACTGTGAAGTTGTTAGGAGCCACTGGTGAGCCACTACCTGCTTTCTCAGGTAAAGCCCCACTTTAGAGCTTTCTTGCATTTGGCCTTCCTCACATCTGTAAGTACCAAGAAAGACTGACTCTGTCCTTGGTAAATCCAAAGAAGTGAGACAACTGGGACTGGTACTGGGACTGGCTCTGGGTGCCTGGCTTCCTGGATCCCAAGTTCAGAGAGTTCCATCACCCAGCAAGTGAGGTGAGGTCACTTCCTTCAGGAACTGAATGAGGTCACTTTGTTGGCAACAAATTTATCCAAACTGTTGATTTCAAGGGTCCCATTATATGGAGGCTGCCCCTACTTCCTGTGACACATTCACAATTTAGAATGATATATCAACCATAGTCACCCATGAACAGATCTCCACACAGTCCTGGTTTGGTCCATCTTCTCTACATTAAGAAGAGAAGCTGATTCAGACATAACCCTTTATCCTGACCATGTTGTTTGCCATGGAAGATGACTTTTGCTCACTCAGGTCCTTCATAGCTGCCTATATCTTCTCCAGGGATCATTTTTGCAGGGACCTTTGAGGTTCTCATTAGGTCTAATATCCCCTACATTCCTGTATTGCATGAACAACTCTTTCCCTGCTCTTTTGTAAAATTAGATTGAGGGAACAGTGTATGGTTATGATTAATAACATGTTCGGTGTGGGTTAGAAATCATTCTGCTATATGAATAATGGTATAAGGAACCTGCGATATGTATAAGAATATATAGGTGAAATGAATGTATGAAAATAGAAATCTAAGTAAGATTTGAAGCCCAGAAAGGCATTGGGGCCTTGATTGGGATAGGCATTGTTGAATTATGTTTTGCACAGATGTCTCAGATACATCGATATACAATGGCATAGGACCTTGTACCTTGGATGATTGAAAGTAGAAGAGAACATCCAGTCAAAAAGAAATAGTCGGTAGTGAAAGGTTAATAAAATAGGTACTTATCATTTCCTGTTTTTCTGTATGCTTAACAAAACTCTGTTGCAATCTTGTGAAAAATTTGCTAATCTTTTCCTAGAGTGTGCTGTTCCCAAACGCCAAACTGCAGAATGTACTCCCTCACTCGGTGTCACGCAAACCACCCACTCGCCCTTACCCATCAGTAAACTTTCCTCCCTTCGCTCTCCAAGGAAAGTATATAAGCTCTGCTGAAGCTGTGCTTGGGGCTCTCTTCTCTATTCAAGTGAGCTCTGAGGCCCAGCATGCTGGACCCCAAATAAACCCTTTGCTGTTTCATGAGACAGTCTCTTGGTGGTCTCTTCCTCTGACACTCACACGACATTTACATATTGAGGTTCCACAGAGTTCCAGCAGCAAGGGACGAGAGACCCCAACGGGCACCTCTCGGGGCAAGTAAGGGGCCTCTTTCTGGTTTCATGTTTCAGCTTAGGGCTTGGCAAAATCACTGGCGATGAAGAGCCTGAGCTCTCTCCCACAGTGACTGAGAGATGTGTCACAGAGACACAGGCCGCGTCCCTGGGGTACGCCCCAGAGGACTCGGGAAATCAAGGAACAATTGTCTCCTCAACTCAGTGATATTTTCAGTTTCGGTATTGCCAGCCCATCGGATTTTGCCAGCTACTCATTCCTGGTCTCAGTGTTGGAGGTCAATTGCATGTCTTTATTGTCTTGTCTTGTCTGTGTCATGTGTCGTTGCTTTTACTGTTAGTGTACCTTTCATTATGGGACAGAGCACTTTAATGCCTCTGTCCCTGACCCTTGATCACTGGACCAAAATCCGTTTAAGGGCTCAGAATCTTTCTTATTTAGTAAAACGCTGGACCTGGCAGACTCTCTGTTCCTCAGAATGACCCACGTTTGGAGTCGGATGGCCCGTAAAAGGATCTTTCTACTTCCTACTAATTTAAAAAGTCAGAGATATTGTCTTTCAGCCGGGACCACATAGCCATCCTGATCAACAGCCATATATTTTAACTTGGCATGACCTCTGCAAATCTCCTTCTTCATGGGTGAAGCTTTTCCTTGCCCCTGCCCCCCGCTCCTACTCTTCCCCCATGATCTCTCAAACCCTCTGCTCCTCCCCCTCCTCCACCCTCTGTTCTCCCTGAGTCACAAGATTTGACTCTACTGGAATCTCTTCCCCCTCCTTATCCCCTGCCATCGTCCACTAACCCACAACACCCTCTAAGTGATTCTACTTCTGCTGACTCAGCCTCTCTGCCATTGGAGGAAGCAAAGCCGGCCCAGCACCCTCCAGATAACTCCCTCGTGGCACACACATCCCCTCCTTCCCTGGAGGAAGCTGGCCCGGCTAAAGGAACTCACAGGGGGCAAATGATTGAAACCCTGGAACTCCCATGATGCACCCCTTCCGTCCCCATGGGCCAACGATTTATGATGGCCATGGGAGAAAAATGCAAGCTTACTAGTACTGGCCTTTCTCCTCTTCATACCTATACAACTTAAAAAATTACAATCCCCCATTTTCTGAGGAACCCACCCGGCTCATAGGTCTGGTTGAGTCATTGATGTTTTCCCACCAGCCTACTTGGGATGACTGCCAACAACACCTAAGGACTATCTTCATGACAGAGGAACAAAAGAGAATCCTCCTGCAAGCTAGAAAAAAGTATCCTCAGACCAGATGGGCGACCAACACAACTTCCCAACTTAATCAAAGCCAGCATTCCCTTTAACCGACCCAACTGGGACCCCAACATCTTTGAAGGTAGGGAGAAACTGTCCCCTTATTACCGGGCTCTAATAGTGGGTTTCCAAGTGGCTGCTAGGCGACCAACTAATTTTGCCAAGGTAACAGAGATTACTAAGGGCCTGATGAATCTCCCTCTCTATGTTTCTAGAGAGAATTATGGAGACATATAGGAGATATACTCCTTTCGATTCTCAGGGGGAGGATCAAAAGGCATCTGTCATGATGGCCTTTATTGGGCAAGGTGCCCTGGATACTAAAAGAAAGTTACAACGCTTAGATGGATTACAAGATATGACTTTGAGAGATTTAGTCAGAGAAGCCGAGAAGGCATACTATAAGAGAGAAACTGAGGAAGAGAAGGGAGCAAAGGGAGGATAAAAGAAATAAACACAGACTAAGGCATTGACTAAGGTCCTGGTCACAACAAAAAATAGGCCAGAAATTAAGAAACAGGGAGACAGGAAGGGATACCTTGGCCCATGCCAGAGACCACCCCTGGCCTCAGATCAATGTGATTACTGTAAAGAAAAAGGACACTGGGCCAAAGAGTGCCCCAGAAATAGACAGCCACACCAGCCAGGCATTCTGACTCTGGAGGATGACTACGAAAGTAGGGGCTACGATCCCCTCGCTGAGTTAAGCGTAACTTGAAGTGGAGGGGACCCCAGTAAACTTTGAAGTGAATACAGGGGCAATATACTCAGCCCTCAAGGCCACATTTGGCCCTCTATTAAATAAAAGGTCTCTAGTTCAAGGGGCTAACGGCAGTAAATATTGGGCATAGACAACTAAGAGTACCATGGACCTGGGGAAAGGAAAAAATCCATCACTCCTTCCTAGTAATCCCAGAATGCCCAGCCCCATTGATGGGCAGAGATCTGCTCACCATGGTCCACGCCAAAATAACCTTTAACCCTGAAAGCCCCCAAGTGGAATTTCTAAATCCTTCAGTAAAAATTCCTATAGTCATGGCTCCAACTATGTCAGTAGAAACTGTACATCAACTCACTCGCTTTGGTTCAAAGAAACTGCAGGAATTCCTGAAGGATCAAGAACAGAGTTTTAAACTAACTGACTCACAGGAAAAGTAAATAACAGAATGGTTAACAAAAGTCTGTCAGTTCCATCAATTGGTTAATGCTTACCCTTACAAGCTTCCTTCAGGAAAGCGCCTATGAGGAACCAGACCAGGACATTTTTGGGAAGTGGATTTTACTGAAATTAAGCCAGCAAGGTATGGACTTAAATATCTCCTAGTCTTTGTAGATACATTTTCAGGATGGATTGAAGCAGTCCCCACAAAAAAAAAAAGAAAGAAAGAAAGAAACAGCAAAAACGATGGCCAAGAATATCCTAGAAGATATTTTTCCAAGATACGGCCTGCGTAAGGTAATAGGGTCTGATAATGGACTGGTGTTCATGGCCCCGGTAAGTCAAGGGTTAGCCAGGACCCTGAGGATTAATTGGAAGTTACATTGTGCTTATCGACCCCAGAGTTCAGGACAGGTAGAAAGAGTGAATAGAACCATTAAACAGACCTTACCGAAATTAAGCTTAGAGACCAGCATAAAAGATTGGACTATGCTCCTGCCTTCTGCAATGTTGCATGCAAGAAATACTCCCTCTGTTTCTTTGTG